>NC_057800.1:644847344-644860238 GCF_018294505.1 Triticum aestivum
TATATAGGCATCTCATTGGTCCCGGTTCGTGGCTGGAACCGGGTCCAAAGGACCCCCTTTAGTCCCGGTTCCAGCCACAAACCGGGACCAATGGTTGTGGGCCAGGAGTGAGGCCCATTGGTCCCGGTTCGTCTCTGGAACCGGGACCAAGCGGTCCAGACGAACCGAGACCAATGCCCCATGAGGCCCGGCCGGCCCCCTGGCCTCATGAACCGGGACCGTTGCCCCCATGGGTCCCGGTTCGTGACTGAACTGGGACTAATGGGCTGGCCCAGCCTGGACCAAAGCCCTGTTTTCTACTAGCATCGATATACACTTCGTTCGCGAACATGTGGCACTTGGGAGGGTTCGTGTTCCACACGTACCTACCGCTCAGCAGTTCGCCGATGGTATGGCAAAGGGACTACCGACCCCAGTCTTTGAGGAGTTTCGCTCCAGTCTCTGCGTGTCCGGCGACGCTTCGACTGCGGGGCGGTGTTGAACGTACGTTGTCCATTGTACATGTATAGGACTAGGGTTTTGTATTTATACCGTTGTATATCCTCTCTCCCTTCTGTATATTTGTACATCTTGGGAGACAAGTAGAGGCAGATCCACCCTATACCTATATATGTGCATCATGCACACAATCAATGAATTATTGACGCATGCAATCCTCTATTTCCAACTTACACATATGACGGAGATGATCCAAATCTTGATAATCAAGCTAGTGGCAATAACCATAAAGGCGAACCAAATGAGAGTGATAAGCCCATTGATGAATTAGACAAAGCGAACCTCACAGCCAGCATTTCTGGCGGTACATCTACTGGAAAAAGTGGATTTATCTGTGTCTAGTGTGGATTTTCATCCTGTGAGTTTTTCAGAGGAAGTTCATGTCCAATTTGTGGAGGAAATAAAAGCCCATCGGGCTCCTAGTTTTTTCCTACTTTCTTTTGATTTCCTCTGTAATCCATAGATCACCACCTTGTCACAATTTGCCGCCGCTCTCTGCTGATGATCAATGAAAAGCCAACTATTGCTGGATCTTTCAAAACAAAACAAAAAAATCTGGAGCTTTTGTTACTGTGGAGGAGCAGTTTCATGATGTGTGTATGAGGCCTTTTGTTACAGTTCCACCATCCCCTCAGACTGCTGATGATCAATGAAAAGCCAACTATTGCTGGATCTTTCAAAACAAAACAAAAAAATCTGGAGCTTTTGTTACTGTGGAGGAGCAGTTTCATGATGTGTGTATGAGGCCTTTTGTTACAGTTCCACCATCCCCTCAGACAAATTATCTCTGTTAGTGCTCAGGACCTGAGAGCTCTGTGTCTGCCCAAATGGACTATTGTTCTGCCCAGTTAAGTACTCCCTCCGTCACATAATGTTTTTGACTCTACAGTCAAAAAACGTCCTACATTCATTATGGAGGACGAAGGGAGTAGATTTGAAGTGGCTGAGTCTGACGAGGATGAGGATATTTTGGGGGAACAAGACAACATTTGCCTGTGTAAATAGTTGCAGCTTTGGGCTCCATTAAAAGATCCCTGCTCAGCTCAATGGAGTAGGCTAATTCTGACAAAAAATGAAGAGTGATGAACCTTCGACTGACATTTCCTCTAAGTGGGGTCCACTGGTCCAGTTATTATCCAGAATTCATGGTCATGTGGATATTATGGCCAAATCTGCTCAGAAGAGAAAGAACTTGGAAACTCCCAGGTCTTTCAAAGGAGTGGGTTTGGAGAAGCACCAGATGCATTATGCCTAAGCTCAGTGGGTTTCTCCATCAATAAAAGGTTCTCTTCGACAATGCTCAGTCGAGTGCTTCTCCTCAGGTGTGTGCTCTAGATCATCGTCGAGGAGAGACATTACCTGATTCACCAATTATATACCCAATTAGTGATGTGATTCATCTTTTTCAGTCTTGAAGCTACACAGATTCAGTTCAGTGCGATCATATAACATTCACAATTTCAGCAGCCCCAGTTTGCTGTTAGGCTAGACGCAGAAATTTATTTCAGAAACTGTTTCTGCACCCTCCCAGTGCAGTACAGCAGAATCAACAGATATGTTCATGCAAGTCCTATACAAGGTCTACTACTCCAAAGCCAATCTAAGCTGAAAGGAGCACGAGAACATAGCTATAATTGAACAAATCGACCCAAGGATTTGCAAAGCTCAACCCGGAGCAGTGCGGCGCAACCGGAGCACCTAGTGAGCACTGCAAGGAAGAGCAGAAACAAGCAGATGTCTCAGGCACTTGCAAACGCTGCGCCACATAGAGACAAGTCACCTAAGAGGAATGGCAAGCTTCTGATGCTTTCAGATTAGGCCGACTGCGAGCCACCTTGCGAATTTCTCACAGTTACATGTTGTCAGCAATCCTCTCCCCCTCTGAAATTTTGCAAAAGCAGTGGTCAGTTCTGTCGCCTCGGTAACACAAAGCAGAAGCACCTCCTCTGCACTTGCTCACCGAGCTCAATACCACATAAACATAAGCGTCATTCTTCAACTTCAGCCACCTCCAGTTCAGCTTGTAGTAGCATATATGTTAAGAGAGAACCAGCACATTACCAACCTCCATCAGCTGCATAGTTTGACCGTGCATGCCACTGTCCGAGCCCAATACTTGAGCCTAGCTTTCACTTCCTCTGGATTATCCCCTACCAAAGCAAATAGTTGTTGATCAGCCATGATCAGTAGTACATCATTTGCAAGGAAATAATACAATCTCAAAATTAAATTAACAGCAAATCAAACAGATATGGATAACATGCTTTGCACTGCTGGGGTCAGGGTAGCACGATTAGCGCATCTTTGAATTTTTATATTTTTTAGGAGGAAATATGAGTTGGAGGGAGGAGCATAATTCTCAGTGGGGACTGCTCTTGCTTTGCTTTGTTGTGAAGCTTGTCTTGGAGAAGACAGTTCGCCCTTACCAAGAAAAGTGAATCAATGACCAATGACCAAGTCACATGTTCTGTTGTGCCGGTCCGGTGTGTGACCCAGTCCCGGTATGTGGCTGGGCTGGGGCATCCGGCTTTAGATGTTAGGCTTTGATGCGATGTCTGTTTGGTATTTGGCTCGGATATTCGGCATGCCTTCATCAAAGGGATAGGAGTAGCAATAGATATTGCCTAGATGGTGGCTTCAGACTTACTGATGTATAACTTTGTATGGTCTTTGTGGATAATAATTAATAAAATGGTCGTATGCATCGTCCAGATGCAGAGGCCGGGGTATATCCTCCTTTTCTAAAAAAAGTCATATGTTCTAGTTTTGGGGGCATATGTTCTGCTTCTTTTATTTGCCTGTCTCTCATCTTGATTTCCCAAACAATAGAACTAAGAATACCAGTATTGCTTCCTCCATTCTATGCTCAAACTTTTTTCCTTTCATTTTTTTCCATTGGGCATCAAATTTAGATGTAACAAAAACCATAGGATACACAACAACCGAAAAGGTCAGTAGAATCTTGGGAGTGCCTACCATCCTAACCTTTTATGAATAGCCAAAGAAATGGCTTACAATTTTCCACGCCAGACATATTACAGACTACACCATGCAAAGCACCATCAAGACAACGGCGAAACTGAAATCTTTAGAACGAGAATTGGCTCCTGCCAAGAGTTGTGAGGGCAATCGTAACTCACAGCGATTCAACTGAATTGACATATATTCAGTTGATTGCCTCAAATTTGTATACCAACTCATATAAAACACAACAGATCTATCGTAGTCCCATAACAAAAAGAATGTCGCAACTTTATGAGTTTGTAACAAATAGTACCACTGTTGTTAATGAGCACGATTCAGAGAAAACAGGGATGATCTAAGTCAGACATTAAATTTCAACTGCTGCTTAATACTGGTCGGAAATTCCCTCATTTTGCAATAACCTGGATGCATATTGTCCGGTACAAAGTGTTGAAGCATGGATATCCTATACCTTATCCCAGAATACATGTTACGGTATCAGACATGAAACCTCAATTTAACCAAGCAAATCCAATAATCTGAACCAAAGTCTACTTCTAATCATCCCCAGATCAGAGAGTCCGCACACTAAAACAAAAGAAAACATAATCCACACCTTCGCATCGCTCCAAAACTGAAACTTTACCAAGAAATTAAAAAAAATCAGGTGTACAGGAAACAAGTCTTACCATGGCCGGAGATCTTCCAGTCCGGGATGGGCGCCGCCGCCGCCGCTGCGGGCTCCAGCTGCCCGACCACCGTCCTCTGCTCGTCGAGGAATCTCCGCGTCATGGAGTAACAGAGCTCCAGGCCGGGGAGCGTCCCGCAGAGGCCCGGGATCTCGTTATAGGAGAAGCTGAAGCCGAGGTCGAGGCAGCCCGTGAGCTCCTCCAGGTCCTCCTCCGTCAGGCTCCTGGTCCTCCCCACCACCGCGCCACCGCCACCACTACCAGAGGCAGAGGCCGCCTCGAGCATGACGCAGCTGCCCACCCGACGCCTCCGCGGCTGACGGCCGTTGCTGCCGCCTCCGGACGCCGGAAGCTGCGACTGCGAGAAGTAGGAGGTGGAGGAGATGGCCGCCATTCTCTCTTTCTCTTGCGACGGTGTCTTCGCCTACGGTTTGTTCCGCTGCGTCTTCCTTGGTTCGGTTTTGGGTTCTGGTTGTGGAGCTTTGTGCCTGGGGTTGGCTTGGGTTTTGGCTCATTTATAGACGGGCAAACAACTCGCTGGCATTTGTTTGAGCCTTTTAGGTGGGTAGTAACTCAATGGATGCCTACTGCGAATCAACCTGTGGTTGAGTTGGTTAGGTGGACAGTGGTATCCTCAACCCATCAGGATTCAAATCCTGGTGCTCGCATTATTTCTGGATTTATTTCAGAATTTCCGGCGATGCGCTTTCAGTGGGAGGAGACGTTCTCGTCGACGACGAGGCGTCTACGGTGACTTCGTAAACCTCAAGATGATATGTCGGCTCAGTCTTTCGGAGGTGCTCATAGGGGTAGGGTGTGCGTGTGTGCATTCATAGGGGTGGGTGTATGCGCGTGTATATGAGCGTTTGTGTCTGTACTGATGCTCAAAAAAAACTCATGGATGCCTACCTTTTCTAGCTAATTTTGTGAAGAAAATTTTTTTGGAGTGTGATTTTCGTTTCTGCAAAGTTGTCTCTCCCCATCTAGAAAACAAAAGAAGAGAAAAAACCGACTCTATTTCAGCCATACCATGTTCGGACAATATATAGTAGCCCACTGCCTGTCTATTTTTCTTTTGCGTGGGGAAAAGGAGTTTTATTTCATATTTAGAAAGTTACAGTCGAGAGGCAAAAAATCCTCGATACATGTTGGTTCAAGGTGCATCCACGCATCTAACAAGTAGAGATAGGCGATAGTCAGCCGGCGTGGCCAGAGGGCGAGTATGCAGACGGTGCGGAAGAAGGGGAGAAAATAATTTAGAATTTCAACTTTTGGAACGAAATTTGTTGTAGTGATATTGTTTTTAGGGCTTTTGTGAACCTTTGCATGGTGGCATATAAGCAGTTTCCTCCTTCCTAAACTCTGTCGCATATACGTAAAAGTTATTCCTACCTCCGCCACTGCTTTCCTCCGTATCACTACAATTCTTAAAGAAAAAGAGGGTGCGTGCGTAATAATTTGTTACTCCACATCATGATCTGAACGAGTGTTTCCTCGGCAGTTCTGTGTGGCGGACAAGGATTAGATAAAGCATGCCTTTTGTGCTAACACGTCTTTAGTGATGGCTGATGAGTGAGTAGAAGATAGGGTTGTACCTGTAATAACATCTCTTGATACCAGTATTCTAGCTTATGGTTCATGTGGGATTCCTTGCTACTTCCTATAGCTCTTCTTTTGCAGATACATTAGCAACTTTGGCCTCTATGATTTTGATTACCGAGGGACTCTGATACCAGTCTTGGTGCAATCGTCAGGGTCACCCGCCTACAGTTTTCGCAAATTACGTGCACTACGTACGATGTTGTTGTCATGGACCTGTAGAAGAGAACGGGCAACTCGCGTACGTGGCTTTACTGTCCCGCATGCGCCCTCAGCACATCATGATCACTCCCACTCCTCCTTGGACTGTCATGGCTCTTTTAGAGCCTCTACAGCCCGACCTTTTAAACCCGTCTCACATGTTCAGATAGGCCGTTCGATCACTGATCGGTCACATTTTTTAACCCAGACGGACGCTTTAAACGGGCCTCAAATATCTGGGCCGATCGACATCTTCATATCTAGCCCAAATACGAGGCGTATATGGGGACGCACGGGCGCGTCCAGGCACACCCGCCACATCAGATCCGGCCCATGCTGGCCCACCTGACCCTATTATATTCGTCCTCATCTACTCGTCCGAGCAAACACTAGGCACTTCACTTCACTCCCCTCCGCCACCCGAGCTCACCTCCGGTGGTTTCTAACCTTCTCCGTCATGGCAGGCAGTGGATCGAACTGCGACCAGTCTGGACCCGTCGACTCGGGTGTCATCCCGTGTGGGTTGGAGGAGGCAATGGCAGTCCGCATTGCACTCCGCCGTTCCCGGGAGGACAGCGCAAGGCCGACGGACGGATCCATCCACCACGACGCCATAGTGTCAGCTCACCAGTCGCTCGGGTCCTTTGGTGTTAGATCCTCACGGTCCCGGTAGTCGAAGCACCTCTCCTTCCCCATCACCGGTCGGGCAGACTATGAATCCCACCGAGAACGAGCGTTCCACCGTGGGAATGAGAGGATAAGGGCCGCAGAGGCCCGTACCGCGGCGGAAATGCCGGCGGCGGAGGCAGCTGATACGGCGGCGCGCGCGGCCGAAGAGGAGGAAGCCATCCGCGCCCGCATTATGAAGAAACGACAGCAGAGGAACATGCGCGCTCTCGTCTGAGAGCGGAATCGCGCGGTCCGTGCCATGGCCGGACTGCTAACGAAAGAGGGGAAGGAGGACAGCGACGACGAGGACAGCTCTGGCGACGAGCAGATCCGGCTCGATCCGTACTGTGTGTTCGACCGGTACTTCCGCGAGAAGGACGGCAGGGGCGGCGGGAAGGGCAAGGGCAGCCGTGGATGAACTCCTCCATAGCCAAACATGTCAAATTTTGATAGTCCGATGACATGTTTAGTGTAGTGTGATGGAGTAGCCGGACGATGTGTAGTTGCATCTGTTTGTATGAATTTAAGATACGGTAACTAAAGTGTCCGGATGTAGATTACATTATTTATGGGGTGCCTGATCAGTGCCCGTGGATGTATCTAGGCACGCCCGCGAGGTGTTTGAAAGGTCATATTTGTAAAGTCTGGTTGTAGATGCTCTAACAGTTTTACGTACGCACTCGACCTGGTATAAATGATTGAATCCCCTCACATCACCTCGGTGCAAAAATGACAGGCTTGGCTTCTGCGTAATCGACGGTACCGTGGCGTGAGCCACATGCGATGTTCACCAAGAAGCGAGAACTAGGTTCGGAGGTACGTGGACACGAGGTGGACTGCGGCGCCTGCACCCACACGTGTCATGTGTGGATAAGTACAAGCATCTGGGAAGGACTTGTGGCGGAGGAGCCATCAGCAAGCGCGGGCCCGGCCGGCCGCCGGTGACCTCTCGCGCGCGTCCTTGCGGAATCATTCTTGTGGCGTGGGGCTGAAGCCGCCGTGACCCAAGCGGATCCCTGGCCGCTTGTTCGATCGCCGGCACGTCCAGCCACACGCACGGCGCGGGCGGCCAACCACATTTTGCGGGTGGCCGCGCCGCGCGCCGTGGGGGCAACCGCGTGATTCCGTTCGGCCCGTTCCATGGCGCCGGAGGGCACGATGGCTACGTCGCACCCTCTCCAATCGTCTCGTCTGCAGCCGAGCCAGCTGCATGCGACAGTGAATGATGCACATGCACGGAGGATTGCGCACGTACCGCAACGCACAGCATGGGGGGTCGGAGCGGCGGAGCCTCCTTAGGAGGTGTTTATTTATGGACTGTCTATTTATCAGTTGACTGAAAATCAATTCGATTTCAGTCAAATTTTCGAGCCAATCAAATTATTGCGGTTGTACATACGCTAACGGATCTCTCATTCAATTGTTTTCCCTGATCCGATACCAAAAAAGACCGAAAAGCTAGGACAGACTCAATACGCCCAAAAAACACCTAACAAACACAACACATGAGAACACTTGAAAAAATAGGTCCCAAAAGTTCACTGATACTCTATACAACACCCAGACGAAAAAAGCATAGGCACCGGCGTGAAAAGGCGTCACGTCTCCATCAACTTGTAGTACAGTCACATTGTTAAAAACAGTAGAATCTACAGTTTAAATAGTGTTTCCATACAGTGTAATTACAACACAATGGTAGTGTAAATCTGACAATGAACTACAGAATTTAGAGAAGAGTTACAATGCTATTAAGGTAAATTTCTTTACAGTGTAATTTACAGTAGACTTACACCAAAATTACACTGCAAATACAATATTTACTGTGAAGATTACAGTGTAATTTAGAGTAGAGTTACAGTGTAATTACAGTAGATATCTTTACAATGTCATTTACAGTAGATTTACACCAAAATTACAGTGCAAATACGGTGTTTACTGTGAAGATTTACAGTGTAATTTAGAGTAGAGTTACAGTGTAATTACAATAGATTTTTTACACTGTAGTTTACAATAGACTTGCCCAAAATTACAGTGTAAATAGTGAAAGATTTACAGTGTAAATTGCACTAGAAACATGTGTAAATCAATTGAATTACACCAGTATATTTACAGTTTTACAGTGGAGTTTACACTGTAAATCTGCAATTGAATTACGGTAGTAAGATATGCAGTCTTTACAGTTGAAACACTCTGACCGTAAATTGCTCACAGTAAGAGAGTGCTAGATGGACAAACCCCGAAATCTATCTAGAAAAATGATGTTACCTAACGGATGATACATTTGTCCTATGTTACCGTAAATTGTCCTATGTTTCTTTTCCAAAATGCGCACGTATATGGAGCAACGGATGATACATAGCTAAGGTTATCACTAGAAAGTGAAGAAAATGCATTTCTGAATGTAGGCCCACATTCATTCACACAACTCCTACATTCAAAGGTAATATATAAGGTAAAGCAAAGAACAAACACCAAGAGGTAGAGAACTGAAAACATTGTAGCAGTCACATACTCTAAATGTACTCTTTATTGTTATCCTTCTAACTGGTACATACAACATCACTGGATTCAGATATGGAGCAGGCCAAAGAAATTGAGCAAGGAAATTTAGTTACAAAGAAGTTCGAATTCAGTAGCAATCGATTTGACAAGCCGAAGACTGTAAGAGGGACCTCTGTTTTAGCAAACGTAAGGAGGCACTCCATTCCATATCTCTGAACAACATCCCTGTACCTAGGGCGCAAGCATTGACAACAGTAGTAAAAACCTGCCAGAATATCTACTAGATACAATAATCGGGGGGGAGGGGGATTGAGAGGGTAGCTTACCATAATACGTTCTCCGACAGATGAAATCTTTCTCTTTAAGCATCTTACTCTGTTAAAAACATACAAAGGGAGAAAAAAACATCAATTAACCAGAGAGAAGAGAGAAATCAAACAAGAGTGATAAGCAACATTAAAATTCACACACATGATTCATGTAGATGTGAAACAGAGCTTTGTTAATATTTCCATCAGTCTTAGATAGGTCCTGAGCATAAAAAGGGTATAGTTAGGAGTAAGTAATCTGGTACTATACGGTCCATGTAAAGCAAAAAGAGCAAAATAAAGGACAAAAAGGAATACCAATGGCAGCTGGCATGATTCATTATCAGCAAAGTCCTTAGGCATGAACGGTTTGTCAAACGAATCTGCAGTGTCAAAAAATGATTCGACAGGGCCACCCTGTTCCTAAACCTTGCGGAGTCTACCCATTTCTTAAAATTAAGCCTATAAACAGATTACATGATAAATAAAAGAACAGAAAATAGAAATTAGGAAAGTCAGAAAGTGCTACACCGAAACTATTAAACAGTTGAACACCACTTAAAGGAACTGAAAATGCAAGACTTACGTTTAAATTACAGTAAAAAATATAATACCACAGTGTAAGTTTCTGTGTGCTATCACTGTAACTATTTGCATATATTATAATTTAAATTACATTAACCCAGAATCGATATTACAGTGAATCAGAATAGAAAATTACATGAACTCAACTGCTCACTGTAATCAGGGCAGTAATTACATTGAAGAACTAAAACAAAATACTCCCTCCATTCCAAAATATAGTGCGCCCACGCTTCCCGAGGTCCAACTTTGACCATAAATTTAACCAATTAGACCAACTGCGGCGGGAGAAAAATATATATAATTGAAAACTTCTTTTGAATACGAATTCACTGATATAATTTTTGCTCCCGCCGCAATCGGTCTTGGTAGTTAAATTTGCGGTCAAAGTTGAAGCACGAGGATAGAGGAAGCACTACATTGTGGAATGGAGGGAGTACATACATTACTTACACTATAATACTGATCCAACTTACACTATAAAATCCAAGCAAATTGCACTGAAAGAATATGGGAAACTACACCGTAATACTGGTCCAAATTACACTGGAGGGGCATTACACACCAAATAAGGCTGGATGTAGAATTACAGTCAAAAACTGAGGAGATTACACTATATAATACTGATGCAAATTACAGAGTAATCAAAAAAGGGCATGAATTACAGTGCAAATGCTGATACAATTTACACCCAGAAACCGTGGGGCTTACACTATAAATACTGATGCAAATTAACATAACACAACTGGCGCATTAGGCTGTAATTTAGAGATTCGGATAACATTACAGTGAAATTCAGAAAATATTAGAGATACATTAGACTGTAATTCTGGCGCATTACAGTGTACTTCAAAGATAATTTACTTAATAACAACTTGGTGGATTACAGTGAAATAAAGACACACATTACAGAGTAATTTGAGAGATACATCATAACACAACTGGGGGCATTGCAGTGAAATTCAGAGACACAATATAGACTAAAAAAACAAAAGTTGAACTAGTTGAACTACATTGTAGATCAGAGTTACAAATACAGAGTAAATTCAGAGCTAGTTCAATGCTACTGGACCAATGCTACTAACACACCAATGCCAGCTGTAAATTCAGAGCTAGTCCAATGCTACTGGACCAAACAATCAACAAGAAAAAGGAATCCTCATGCAATGAACACTGAAACTATGGCAAAAACACTGAAAAGCATGAGGTTGCAGTGAAGCTACACAGGACGAGGTACAATGAAGCTATAGGGGCACCTAATTGGGTTAAAAATCGCACAGCAAAACTGCATACAATACTAGGTAAATCTCAGTGTAACATACACTCCTATTATGGGGGAACACTGAAAAAACAAGCATAAAATTCAGGTAGGTACAGAGAAGGGAACGTCCAAACAGAGAAATTCAGTAACCAGCGGGATAAAACAACAGCGTGGAACAAAAACATGAGTAAAATCAGGGGCTACAACTACAACTACAACCCAATATAGAACAACCAGAACTCGATCTTCAGAAGTCAAGCCACGGGATCCACCCCTGAAAACTAACGCCTATACGCCTACCTACACATCAACAGCAGAGAACTTACGTCTACGCGTACATCCACATCAACAGCAGAACACTGCCCAGGGAAATGGCCTACGAAATCCAAACCGGGCGGGATTTGGCCTACATCCGCAACAAAAAACACAAGACCACGGCATGGAGGACTATGGCGCGCTGCAAGCTCCTACAAAAAACTCAGGCGCACAGGCTGAAGACTATGGCGCGCTGCAAACGGGCTGAAGTAGAAAACCGCGCCCGGTAAAAAAACGAGCCCGAAAACCAGCACAAAGCCAACAGGACCAAGTGTGAATCTCAGCGCGAGATCGAGCGGCCAACAATTTGAATGAAAGCGAATTGAAAATCAGTCAGCTGAAAAATAGCAAATCCGTTTATTTATGCATGTTTATTTATGTCAAGGACTCCACTCTGGCATGCTCGGCGGTCCTACGTGGAGGCAGAGATGTACTTTATCCTTTGTTCCTAATCACTCTTAACTTTTTCCTGAATCGAATGAATATATAGACGTGTTATAATGTGTTTGTTCACTAATTTTAGTTCGTATGTTGTCTATATTATAATATTCAAAACGTCTTATATAATTCAAAATAAAGGTGATACATAAGTATATTACTATGCTTTGTTTTTCTTATTTTAGATCACATATGCTTTGTTCTATAATACCATGAATGTTTGTGCGGAGCCGGATTTTTAGGTGCATGTCTTCTGCAATCATCCAGGGATCCCATCATGAGCATTTAGCCCCCACCCCTGCAATGATCACAGTGTTAATGCCGGTAGTTCTAACTCGAAACTTGATCATAACAGACATTTGAATTGCTTCAATGTTGTGTCAAAAGAAGTAAAAAAACTATTCAAATTGTGTTCACCCAACTCCCCATAGACACTTTTCTAATATGAAATTATAATGTCACATAGATAATGTCATAAAGTTTCAACTCAAAATTTCAAATGTAGTTAGGGAGACAAAAATTGCAAAAATTGTTATCAATAGCGATAATGTGCCAAATTTAAAGCCCAAGTTAAATTGTGTACTATTCACTATCAAATTTGTCCTTTTTTCTTGACTTGTGTTATGAATTTTGATTTATTCTTTTGTGACATGTTAGATGCTTGTATTAATAAAATTTTATCAATAGAAGAATTATGTGTAGATAAAAAGGAATTTAGAGGGCGAAGCTAGCTAGGGGAGAAACAAGACTATTGAAGGGAACTAGATGGGTTGTACAAGGGAGTTAAGCCAGGGACTTTAGCCATGTTTGAAGAAAAGAGAGTAACTCAATTTTAAATCCAAGTGAAGGAACAACACACTCCTTCCTA
>NC_057800.1:644860507-645036596 GCF_018294505.1 Triticum aestivum
AAAATCTGCTAGAGTCAAGATAGTTGATCCTATTTGGGATGCTAATCTGAAAGACGTCGGTTCATCAGAACTTGCAATGAGAGGGCTAAATGGAACATATTAAGAGGCTTTGAAAATTCCAACACAATCATGATAATGATTTGATCACCAATAACAAACAAGTGTAACCTGGGAAATTGTTTGCATATCTATCCATCCAACGATCAAACCTAGGAGAGCATTATTTTTTGTCTAATCGAGCAAGAAGTAAAGTTTTAGAAGTCGGGGTTCAGTTTTATTACATCAAACCACCAAATGGATCCCACATCCCACATGTGTACATGAGGTACCACTGACTCGTTGAAGTAATTTGGGACAAGTTTTTATAATTCGTGAATGTATTTCATATGGATGGCTTCACTATGGATATGAATGTTATTGATTCCAAGCTATCCAGAGTTATCCAACTTCCATGTTTTGTCCTAGGCAGCTTAGGTCTACTAGAGAGCTCATATTTACCCCATAGACATATGTGCCTTGCTTTTGTCTATGATGGCTTTGAATACCACCAAGGAGCTTCACTGTTCAAAGGAAGAAAGTAGGAAAGGAAGTAAAGATAGCTTTGATGACAATGATACAACCTCCACATGAAAGAGAAGAAGAGCAAGAAACAATGCGCGTCTCAATTTTATCTACAAGGGGAGTTAAGTCTCTTATTCTTGGCTTGGTTGGACCAAGGGGGGAAACAAGGTTAGTGAAGGGAAACCATCAAATCCTACGATCGAAGAAATCAAAGATGTTGAGTTTTATCTTTTGGGTGTTGAGTGCGACGAGTCACAACTCTTCTAAGTTAACTCAAAGACATGTTGGCAACTGAAGAGATTCAAGGTGGCCTTTGAGACACATGAGTTGTGCAGGAAAATATCACATTGTAATTAAATCTTTGTTACGATTAAGAGCCTACTATATATAACATTAAATATCTATAAAAGACCAAATTTGCAATAGCAAAGACATGTAAAAATTGCACAATAGTGTGCACCATGTAGAACAAAAATTGATTTGATTGATGGTGGCTAATTTTAGGACGCTAGCCTCCTCCCTGAATGCCCTAGAAGTTATAGTGAACGATATCTTAACCAGAGCATGCTATCTTACTATCAAGTACAACAAGACACACAACATTAACAAATGGTTGAACCCACTATAATATGTAAGATACATTTGAACAAAAAAGGGACTAAAGCACTATGTGGTGATTCAGTGACAAGCTCCTCAAAAACATCTAATATACTCTAGATTTTATATTTGCATGGATCTAATAAAAAAATCCTTTATCAAGATATTTCTTATAAAAATAACTTTACAGATCTCTACTAAGGTATTTAAGGATACACATAGACATATACAGTATACTCATGCAAATATCATAAAAAAATGAGAACATATATAACTAAAAATGTATATTTTGTCACAAAACACAATTTTAATTTATCATAATTAGCATACATTAATGACAAAAATGACAAAAACATATATTAATGTTTAGCATAAATTATTATATTTATTTGGACTCACGTTGGGCTCCAAAATATGTTTGGACCGCCCCGTGAACACCCCTTTAATGGATAGACCTATATACCACCCATTGCATCATATAATAAAGTTGACATATAAGGAGACTCTATTTGGTTCAGCCCAATATGCGTGAAAGAAAATCCTAACTAAAAAACAATCTACCAGTCCATTAAGTTTATTAAGGGTTATACAAAATACTCTGAGTGGCATCCAAACCTCCTGATTCATAGACCAACCTAACCTGTGACGGAACACTCAACAAAATGCCGAGTTATATATTAGAAACTCCGCCGAATGGAGCACCCTTTTTGGTGACAGAGCTATGAGCGACATTGCGAGAAAACTCGACTATTTTTCACCTTAGAAGCTGATAAGATAGTGGCCGTCTGCTCGGAAGAATAGCTCACGGAGAAAGAAAAGGTTGGAACAAAACCCTCTAAGGGTATACTTTTTATTCAGAGAGGTCCGCCTTCAGGTAGCGCTTTCAATGCTCATGTTACTATTCCTATGTTTGATTTCTGTTGTCTTTACTTTCTGTCTTTCATCTATGCCTTCCCGGTGAGTGACTGTACCAAATAATGGAGGTTGTCAAGTTTCTCAAGATGAACGGGCACCTAGTGGTATTTGTTAAAGAGTTCTCCGCACCGATGGCGACGGTGATTTGTTGTATCGATTTTGTTTTTTGTATATGATGATTTCTTTCAGCAGCTAATATGTTTTGTCTCCGTTGGTCTTGTAGCTATAAGAGTTGGAGAAGACAAATGGCTTACCATACATTCAGATAGCAAGTACCAACACTATCTCTAACTCCAAATAAATATGTTTATTAGGTTACAACTTTTGTTTTATTTACTACTCTCTTTATAAATAAATATAAGATGTTTTAGAAAAATGATCTAAAACATCTTATATTTGTTTACATAGTGATCTAAAACGTCTTATATTTGTTTACACAAGGAGAACTTGCTAAACTGAAATTATGATGAAAACTAGTGACTCTGTCTTTTCATGTTATGATTAGGTTCTAAGTTTTCTTATATATACAAACAATACTTGTCATCTATTCGGAATCACGTCTTATTCGCCATTTGGCACCGATGTAAATCCAATAAAATCATGAAATATATGTGTTCATGGGATCCCCTGCATTCTTAGCCTGATTATCATGATTCAGTCGGTAGTGCTCAGTTAGTTACGTGACCAATGTTTTTCTATGCAGTCTTGACACTTTGTATATTCAGTTTAGTGGGATCTTATGTTATCCACAATAACAACAGCCACACCTTGTTGATAAGCTGGACAAAGAAATTTGTTTTAGAATAAACTGTTTCCACACCTTCGCAGTGCAGTACAACACGGTCAACAAATATGTTCATCAAAGTCTTATACAATGTCTACTGGTTGAAAGCAAATCAAAGTTCGAAGGAGCATGAGAGCAAAGAGCAAATCTAACGACGGGTTTTAAAGCTCAACCCGACGTAGCACTACCCAAGTGGAGAGCCTAGTCATCATTTTACAGGGAAGAGTAGAATCACTAGCAGATCTCTAGAATTGCGTACAACTTAGAACACCCATGATGAATGAGAACGGCAAGCTTCTGATGCTTTCAGAAAAGCTCCGACGACATATCGCGTCGAGATTTCTTACTCCTCCGTTGTATCATAAGTCGTCTCCCTCTCTGAAGCTATTGAAGAGCACCAATCCGTTATGTGATCCCGACGGCACGCATCAGAAGCGTCTCCTCAGTGTTCGCACAACATGTCTCAGCCATGTAAGCAGATTTTTTTCAGCTTCAGGCACCTTAACTTCAGCCCATCATAGCGACATGCATGTCATGGGATGAATCGGCAGACTCCCTTGCCGGGACCTCCACTAGCTGTCTAGCTGCAGAGTTTGACTGTGCATGCCACTGTCTGTGCCCAGTACTTGAGCCGAGCTTTCACCTGGTCTGGATCATCACCTATCAAAGCGAACGGTAATTGATGAGCCATGAGCAGCAGATCACGCGAAGAAGAAATTAAACAGATCTCCATAACATGCTTTACTTGGGTGCAGAAAACAAGTCTTACCAGGGCCGGAGATCTTCCAGTCCGGGATGGGCGGCGCCGCCACCGCGGCCGGCTCCAGCTGCCCGACCAGAGTCCTCTGCTCGTCGAGGAACCTCCGCGTCATGGAGTAGCAGAGCTCCAGCCCAGGGAGCGTCCCGCAGAGGTCCGGGATCTCGTGGTAAGAGAAGCCGAAGCCGAGGTCGAGGCAGCCCTTGAGCTCCTCCAGGTCCTCCTCCGTGAGGCTCCTCGTCCTCCTCCCCACCGCGCCACCACCGGAGGCCTCCTCGAGCATGACGCAGCTGCCCGTCCGATGCCTCCGCGGCTGCCGGCCTTTGCTGATGCTGGTTGTAGCGGCGGCGCTGGACGCCGGCAGATGCGGCTGCGAGGAGAAGTAGGAGGTGGAGGAGATGGCCGCCATTCTATCTTTCTCTTGAGACTTGTCTTCGTCTGTGGCTTGTGCGGTGCTCTGCGTTTTGGCTTGTGGTTCTGGTGCTGCGGTGCCTCATGTTGGGTTGGGTTCTGGCTTATTTATAGACAGGCCAGAGAACTAGCTGTACTGGAAGAAACAAAGTTTACTTTTGGATTTGTTTGGTCCTCCTAGGTAGTAACTCATGGATGCCTACTTTTTATCGCTAATTTTGCCAAGAAAACATTTTTGGAGGAGCTTTACTACACTTATCGTATGTGATGAGGTGGTCTCATTTGATTCCAACCCCTGAAATTCGTTTTGTTAGTTTAGGAAGGTTACATTAAATTTTCGTAGAGTTTTCGAAGACGTAGCATTTTTGTTTGGGTGTGTCTAGGGCGCATCTAGATGTGCTCTAGTTATTGCACATCTAAGTGAGTGAATCAAGCATAAAGAGAAAAGGAAAAAAGAGAAAAAAAATATTCACACGAATCTCAATGTAAGATCAATGACATATGATTTAGATGTGCAATACTGATGGCACATCTAGATGTGCTTTAGCAAAACTGTTTTTGTTTTTGTGGTGTGATTTCCATTTCTCTATGCAAAATAGAAGAAAAACTGATTCAATTTTTTGCCACGCTATGTTATAGGCATGTGCAATAGTTCTGTAATAACAACCCAGGTTGCTTAGATAAGACAAACAACAATTCACACACTAGTCTATCTACAATTATTCTCTTTTTAGTAAATCACCATTGATAAGCATTTATAAAAAAATGAATTAAACCATTGTTGGGTATAAATTATAGACACTATCCACACCGGTTGCGGTGACTGTAAGATGTCATAGAAATTCTATGAACTATGTCGGTAGAGTTACATACAATACTCTTTCTTGTTTGTCTTTCCTCTAGATACCATATGTGGCATCTTCCTACACCAGTTAAAATCATATGTGGCATCTTTTACAAATAGTTTATGTAAGGCTGTTTATACAAGTCATCATTACTGAATTTATACTCCAACCAACTCAAAACCTTTCGACTCATATGTTAATGCTCCAACCAGTTGCTTCAAAAGTCCGAACACTAATGGCCTGGCAGCCTTTTCTTCTAAACCAAAAGAGGGCGCATGCTTAATAATTCGTTGATTTACATCATGGTCTGAACGAGTTTTTCCTCGGCAGTCCTGTGTGGCGGACAAGGATGAAATAAAGCATGGCCTTTCTGCTATGGTGAGTAAATGTCACTCTTGCCGCCGCTGCTGTCGGTATTGCGTTCTCCAGCTACTGAGACAGGATCGAGTGTAAATGATGGATAGGGGAGTGGAGCGGACCGAAAATTACGTGCGCTACGACGTATTCGTCGTGGACGGGGACGTGCGGAATGAAGGACTCTCTCGTATCGTAAGTAGCCTTAGGGCATGTACAATGATTCTATTTTAAGACTGCCACGTAGAATAAATGATGAGGTGGAGGAGAGAGAAATCATAAGAGAAGGCTTGTCTTATTTTATTTAAGAGAAGACAAGAGATGATCTCTTAGCACAATTTGTCTCATCATGTTTTTAGGAACAACTAATTATTGAAGATAAGGCTAAGAGATGATCCATTGTAGACATGTTTTTTTGTCATCTCTAATTACATGCAAAACTTAAGATAAGACTATCTTATCAACCATTATACAATGCCCTTATTGCCCCGCATGCGCGCGTCTGGCACATACATCATCATCATCACTCCCACTCCCAGACCAAGTTTGTAAGTGGTACTGACGTTGCTCTTTTTTACTTACGCACTCGATGTACGTAGTATGAATGATTGAATTCGATCATCTCCGTGCAAAAAATGGCCGGTAAGCATCCAACTTCATAAGCATCGGAGTAGCTATCTATCTACGGTAGTACTAGCTTAGGTCCTGTTTGGTTCATAAGTCCTAGAACTTTTTTTAGTCCCAACTTATAAATCTCAAGTTCTAAAAAGTCCCTACATATTTGGTTCCTGGATTTATAAGTCTCTATAAGACCATATTACAACTATAAGTCCCTATAAATCCCTTCTTGAGAGTCTTATTTCATAAGTCCCAAATCTCATTTTAAGTCTTCATAAGTCCCTCTTGTTTGGTTTAGATGGGACTTATAAAAACTTATTTAAGTCCGTAGATCAATAAGTCCATGAAAACAAACACCCTCTTAGCCACATCTACATGCGGTGTTCACCAAGAATGTTCAGAGGTACTAAGTGGACACGAGGCGGCCAGGTGGAAATGCGACGCCTACATCTACTACTCTACAACATGACTTGTGTGGGCAAGTACAAGCAGGGAAGGACTCGTGGCGAGCGTTGGCGACCCCTCTCGCGTGCTCCCTCGCGGAATCACTCCTGTGGCGTGGGGCTGAGGCCGCCGTGACCCAAGCGAGGACCCAACCGATGGATCCCTGGCCGCTTATTTTGATCGCCGGAACGTTCGGCCACATACTGGACGCCGGTGAACAGCCACATTTTGCGCTTGGCAATGCCGCGCGTGGTGGGAGCAAGCAACCACGTGATTCTGTTCCGTGTTGTGTGGCGCCAGAGGGCAGGATGGCTACGTTGCACCCTCTCTGCTCGTCCTCCGCCCAGCTGCATGCGACAGTGATCGGTGCACATGCACGGTGGAGTTCACACGTACCGCAACCGCACAGCACGGGGGGCCGATCCTCGGTGTTCAATCCAGAGAACCTATGCTCTGCTTTTTCTTCTCTTAAAGCATCTGCAACCGGATCTCTCAAATCCACCTCATACATCCAGGTGGGCTGTCCGATCACGATTTTTCGATCCGGGCGAGCCTCTTAAACGGCCCTCAAACGTCCGGTTTGACCGGCAACCCTCATATCCAGCCCAAATATGGACGGATATGGAGGCACCCAGGGACGCCCGTCACATCAGACTGACGAAAGGGTCCCAGCTGAAAACATCCTCAAAACCGGTGGTCCGAAACTCGTCTCCTCCGTCGGACCGGTGGCATCGTGTGGCACAGCTCCGCGGGCCGCGTAGTGCATTGCCCGGCTATTTAAGTTGACCGGCAGCACCGAAAACCCTACCATCCATCCACATCTTCCTCCTCCTCTTGTCTGTCGCCTCACCTCCACTTTCCATTCCACCGTCCGCCTAGTAGCCATGCCCCCATGCCGTCGGGTGAGGAGCAAGCTCGTTCTGACGCCGGAGCGCCGGCTCGAGCTCCTTAAACAAGTCCGGGCTAGGCACGAAGACCGGATTGCCGCGGGGCTACCTCCGGAATATAGTGGATTCGGAGGAGAAGTTGGAGGAGGAGGAGGAGGAGGAGGAGGAGGAGGATGGGGAGGGGGGGCTGGCGACGGGAATCTGCAGGCAAAGGAGCAGACCATCCTCGATTCTCTCTAGTCGGAGTCGGCTGCGGAGGCAAGACGCCGTCGCCGGCAGTAGATGGAGGCGCAAGAGGCCGCGGAGGAGGCGGAGACGTTCGCCTACATGGATGAGGTCGAGCAGGAGGAGGATGAGGCGGACCCTTCCTACCTGCCCGTCCAGCCGGCGCCCAGCACCGTGGTCGTGGACATCTCCAACGACAAAGAGTAGCTAGGGTAGTACGTAGGATTCTTTTTGCATGCTTTATATAAATCTAAGGGATAAAATATGAGAGAGGCGGATGCAAAGTGGCTAATTTGAGGCGTGCCTGCTCAGTGCCCGCAAAGTGGCTAATCATCGAGGGATCTCAAGGTTTTTAGGTGTCATGTCTAGTCCAATCATCCAGGGATCTTAGTGATTCAAAGACATCCACATTTCTCCAACTTGCACAATTTGTCTTGGGCCGTTTAGCTCAACCAGAGAGATCAGATTTTCCCCATAAGCATACACGTCTGGTTTTTTTAATCTATTTTGTCTTTCACCACCTTTAGGAGCAAAGGGAGAAGACAGCTTTAACGACCGGTGATACAATCTCCAAGAGAAAGAGAAGATATCAGGAAGTAAGGCATGTCTTAATTCTATCAACAAGGGGAGCAAAGTCTCTTATGCTCGGCCTGGTTGGACCAAGGGGAAAACCCAAGGTTAGTGAAGGGGAATCAACCAATCCTACAATCTAAGATATTGACCATATGTTGAGTTTAATCTTCTAGACAATGATTGAGAGGAGAAATAATTTTTCAAAGTTAACTCGAACACCTATTAACCGCCCAAAAGATTCAAGGAGACCTTTGAGACACAAGAATGGTCGGCGGCTTCCTTCACAACGGTGCGTGTGGAGTATGTCGTGTGTGCCACTCATCGAATTGTGATGATTTTTGCCTAGTTTTCTATTAATTAACCATGCAATCATGTTTTTCTTAATCAACGGATGAGGCAAATCTTTTGCATCTGTTTAAAAAAATGGTCGATGGAACTCTTGATAGATCATGACTTCATGCGCATGTCGTTGGCATATATATTGAACAACTAGATAAAGGGAAAAAGGAACATGTCCTTGATCTTAGTCATATTGACTACCCAACATCAAATTAAGCTAGGAAAAACGAACTTTGCCCAACCTCTCACTAGTGGATACTCAAAATACCATGCTAACTGCGATCTAAGCTTAAATTAGAAGATTAGGTTCCTTCTGGTGGAACCAACCCACCCAGGTTCAAATCGTAGACTTGGCATGGGGACTCGCATGTTTCATGTGTTTATTTCAGGCTTGCCGGCGCTATATTTTCAGTGATATGACGTGTTCGTCGACTATGAGGTGCCTGTGAAGACTTCATCAATCTCAAGATCAATCAACTCAGTCTCTCCGTGGCGCGCATAGGGATACGGTGTGTGTGCGGGCGTGTTTACAGGGTGAGTGTGTGCGCGTGAGTGAGCATCTGCGTCTGAATTGTAATTTATCATCAACAACAACAAAATCATGCTATGCTTGCTAGCATGCCGCTCCTTGGACCAACTAGTTACATTCAAGAATTTTGTCAAAGCAGCTGCCACGTTGGATGCATCGATCAAAGCACTCGAAGACACCAAGTTGGATGATGTGAACACAACTCATTTTGTGGATATTGATAGCTTCGGTGGAACCACACATTATATCCATGGACTGAAAACGATCCATCCAGAGTGAAAATGAAACATCGGGGCCAGCGTCACAATCTATCTTGGCAAACTTGGAAGTTTTTTGCTGTATATCCAAAAATCCATGTGGACCACACAGTAACTAAGCTGGCATAGTCCTGGCCCCATGAAGCACACTTTCTGTGGCCTAAAATTGCGCCAATTTCAGTAGAACAAAAAACACTTGATCTAAACCGGGTCTGGAAGATTCTTTGCTGGACAGCGAGTCCACCACCGGTACATAAAAGTCGCTTTCTTTCCCGGGACATAAAAGTCGTTTGGTGGTTATTTTGAGCGGTATGTACGATGGTAATGTTTGGTGTGATGGACCGACAGACTCACAGACATCGACTTGCACGTCGCGCTTCCACAAAAAAAATGCAAAATTGCAAGGTGAAAAGTTGCGCCTCTCGCAGCTATCTAATCCTAGCTAGCTAGCTAGCTTAAATTTTCTTGACCACTAGCTAGCATTGTGTGCACACATGTATGGCACATGTTTTGCGAGATCAAATGCATGATCGGTATGTATCAGATCTGCGGCATATGCACTGCAAGTACGTGACACAAGAAGTTGGTCATGCATGGACAAATGTAGCACAAGCACGAGAAAGATTCTTCCGAGCGAGTTTTTCTGAGGTGCATGTAACATGTAAAATCACGTAATCAATCCTTGTGCGGTTCCAGCTCTTCTATAAGGTTTTGCATCACGGCTATGAATTTTCATGGCCCTCATGTATGATGGATCAATCATGAGGGGTATGTGCCTTGTTAATTGTTGATAAGAATGAAAAGGATATATTACATAAAAGCGGAGCTATATACAAATGTAGTATATCACAAGGATTTATTCACAAATAACTAATTCATTGATTTTTGTGATGGATATGTTTTGGATGGATCCCATCGACATCAGCTGGTTCACGGACTAACCCACAGCCCCACTATATCATTTGTGACAATGTGATATGTTCATCATGTACTGTAGTCTATAGGTGTGAGTTGCATCAAGCATGAGCCATGTTCCTTTACAACAACAATGTGTAGCAATTTAACAACATTTATTAAAGTATGTCACGGCACATGTGATTGAGCCTTGAGAGCATACTTATAAAGATACTACAGACTCTAGTTTCATTGTATTGCGGTGCATTGTTTGGTTTTTACATGCATGTGTTTTGTTGTTTGCGTTGGTAATATAGGTTGTCTTCATAATCTGCAGCTTCTACAATTCTCACATCATCCCAGTGCTAAAAAGAAGACATACTAATTTTTCATAAACGTGAAAACCTGTAAAGGATGAGTAGGGTGTTTTGGATCTCGGCCTCCATGGAGGCTAAATTTTTGAAAAATTCAATATTCAAAATTTTCGGTTTTAAAAAATCTGAAAAAAAATTATACAAGTAAATAAGGATGTGAGGTGTATGTGTGTAAAATTTCAGGATGAAATACGTTGAAATGTGGCCTGCATAAAAAAAGACAAATTCATGGTCTGGGAAGATGAATAGTATCATATGTTAAAAGCTCCAGTTTTTTTTTCAAAGCCCTCATTTCAACGTGTTTCCCTGAGAATTTGCACACTTGTGCATATTATGCCTTCTTCTATATCTATATTTTTTAATGATTTTTTGAAATGTAAAAATATGAATTTTCATGAATTTTGAATTTTGCATTTGGAGGCCTACATAGAGCTCGGCCTCCAAAAGCAATTTTTTGAAAAGGATGGACTATATAGATATTGTGCCAAACTAGATTGGGCTAAGATGACCAGCAAGTGTGAATAATACTCCCTCCATTCCAAAATATAGTGCGCCCGCGCTTCCCGGTCCAACTTTGACCGTAAATTTAACCAACGAGACCAATTGCGGTGGGAGAAAAAATTATATAATTGAAAACTTCTTTCGAATACGAATTCACTGATATAATTTTTGCTCCCGTTGCAATCGGTCTTGGTAATTAAATTTACGGTCAAAGTTGAAGCACGTGGATAGAGAAAGCACTACATTGTGGAATGGAGAGGGTAGTGTTTTTTATTCAACACCCAAGCTAAACTATTGGCTAATACTACCAATCATTGCTTCCTCCTCGACCGGCATAGCGCCGCATGCCATGCACGCACTCAATAATAAGAGCATCTCCAGCCGCGTCCCAGGAAGGTCTCCCCAGGCGATTTTCTCGCACCGGCGCCGAAAAAATGGCCCAGTCGCGCCCCCAAGAGCCCGATTTTCGCCGGTCTGGGCCGAAAACAGCGCCGGCGGACCCAGGCCGAACCCGGCGCACTGGGGGGCGCCCAAAGGCGCCGGGGCGAGCTGTTTTGGCGCCAAAAAGCCGCGGGCCAGCCGCGTCAACGACACGGCGCCTCGTCTTCCCACAACGGCCTCGGTTCCCGTGGGGAATCAATGGCAAGGCTGACTGGCGTCAGCCTTGCTATTGATTCCTCACGGACGGCGCGTCACGGGACGACGCGCCGACGCCTCCACTCCCTCGCACGCGTTCACACGGGCGCGGCGCGGCTATATAGCCGGTGGCCTCACTCGCATGTGCCCACACCAGCCCCGCCCCTCGCCGCCGCCCAGCCCCTCCCTCTACCTCTCCCGAGCGTCACCGCCCAGCCCCTCCCTCTCCCTCTCTACCTCTTCCGAGCCCGTCGCCATGGCAGAGCGTTTCCCCGGAGACGAGGCGGCGGCCAATGGCTTCGGCCGCCGTTCGCTGCGCGAATAGGAGTCCTGGCTCATGTTCCAGGCGAACATCCCGGCGCCGCCGGACATGCGCGCTGGGCCGACGGGATGGAGACTCAGCGACGTGGGAGTGCCCGTTCTCCCGTTGCCCAACGCCGTGGCCAAGCCCAAATACTTCGCCGAGGAGGTCGAGGTCGTACGCGCCTCCCTCACCGACGCCCAGCTCTCCCTCCCCCAGTACGCCGCCGACAACCACGCGGCTTGGGCGGCGTACTTCGAGCGCCGCCAGCAGCAGTGGTTGGCGTCCACCAACGATGCGCCGGTGCTCGGTGATCAGAAGAACAGCGAGAGGCGCCACCTGTGGTGGGGCGTGTTGGGGATCGTAGCAGAAAACAAAAAAATTTCCTACGTTTCACCAAGGTCAATCTATGGAGTCAACTAGCAACGAGAGGAGAGTGCATCTACATACCCTTGTAGATCGCGAGCGGAAGCGTTCAAGAGAACGGGGATGATGGAGTCGTACTCGCCGTGATCCAAATCACCGATGACCAAGTGCCGAACGGACGGCACCTCCGCGTTCAACACACGTACGGAGCGGATGACGTCTCCTCCTTGATCCAGCAAGGGGGAAGGAGAGGTTGATGAAGATCCAGCAGCACGACGGCGTGGTGGTGGATGCAGCAGTGATCGTAGCAGGGCTTCGCCGAGCTTCTGCGAGAGGGAGAGGTGTAGCAGGGGAGAGGGAGGCGCCAAGGCTTGAGGTCCGGCTGCCCTCCCTCCCCCCCTTTATATAGGCCCCCTAGGGGGGTGCGCCGGCCCTAGGAGATGGGATCTCCTAGGGGGGCGGCGGCCAAGGGGGTGGAGTACCCCCCCAAGGCAAGTGGAGGTGCCCCCTCCCCTAGGGTTCCCAACCCTAGGCGCATGGGGGGCCCAAGGAGGGGGGCGCACCTGAAGGAAATATGCCCTAGAGGCAATAATAAAGTTATTATTTATTTCCTTATATATCATGATAAAATTTTATTATTCATGCTAGAATTGTATTAACCGGAAACATGATACATGTGTGAATACATAGACAAACAGAGTGTCACTAGTATGCCTCTACTAGACTAGCTTGTTAATCAAAGATGGTTATGTTTCCTAACCATGGACAAAGAGTTGTCATTTGATTAACAGGATCACATCATTAGTTGAATGATCTGATTAACATGACCCATTCCATTAGCTTAGCACCCAATCGTTTAGTATGTTGCTATTGCTTTCTTCATGACTTATACATGTTCCTATGACTATGAGATTATGCAACTCCCGTTTGCCAGAGGAACACTTTGTGTGCTACCAAACGTCACAACGTAACTGGGTGATTATAAAGGAGCTCTACATGTGTCTCCAAAGGTACATGTTGGGTTGGCGTATTTCGAGATTAGGATTTGTCACTCCGATTGTCGGAGAGGTATCTCTGGGCCCTCTCGATAATGCACATCACTTAAGCCTTGCAAGCATTGCAACTAATGAGTTAGTTGCGGGATGATGTATTACAAAATGAGTAAAGAGACTTGCCGGTAACAAGATTGAACTAGGCATGGGATACCGACGATCGAATCTCGGGCAAGTAACATACCGATGACAAAGGGAAAAACTTATGTTGTTATGCGGTCTGACCGATAAAAGATCTTCGTAGAATATGTAGGAGCCAATATGAGCATCCAGGTTCCGCTATTGGTTATTGACCGGAGACGTGTCTCGGTCATGTCTACATTGTTCTCGAACCCGTAGGGTCCGCACGCTTAAGGTTACGATGACAGTTATATTATGAGTTTATGCATTTTGATGTACCGAAGGTTGTTCGGAGTCCCGGATGTGATCACGGACATGACGAGGAGTCTCGAAATGGTCGAGACATAAAGATTGATATATTGGAAGCCTATGTTTGGATATCGGAAGTGTTTCGGGTGAAATCGAGATTTTACCGGAGTACCGGGAGGTTACCGGAACCCCCCGGGAGGTATATGGGCCTTAGTGGGCCTTAGTGGAAGAAGAGAAGAGGCAGCCAGGGCTGGGCCGCGCGCCCCTCCACCCCTAGTCCGAATAGGACAAGGAGAGAGGGGGCCGGCGCCCCCCTCCTTCTCTCTCTCTCTTTTCCCACCTCGCGAATCCTATTCCAACTAGGAAAGGGGGGAGTCCTACTCCCTCCTCCTGGCGCGCCTCTCCTGGCCGGCCGGCCCCCCTCCCTTGAACCTTTATATACGGAGGCAGGGGCACCCCTAGAGACACAAGTTGATCCACGTGATCATATTCTTAGCCGTGTGCGGTGCCCCCTTCCACCATAGTCCTTGATAATATTGTAGCGGTGCTTAGGCGAAGCCCTGCGACGGTAGTACATCAAGATCGTCACCACACCGTCGTGCTGACGGAACTCTTCCCCGACACTTTGCTGGATCGGAGTCCGGGGATCGTCATCGAGCTGAACGTGTGCTAGAACTCGGAGGTGCCGTAGTTTCGGTGCTTGATCGGTCGGACCGTGGAGACGTACGACTACATCAACCAAACGCTTCCGTTGTTGATCTACAAAGGTACGTAGATCACACTCTCCCCCTCTCGTTGCTATGCATCTCCATGATCTTGCGTGTGCGTAGGAATTTCTTTGAAATTACTACGAAACCCAACAGTGGCATCCGAGTCTAGGTTTTATATGTTGATGTTATATGCACGAGTAGAACACAAGTGAGTTGTGGGCGATATAAGTCATACTTCTTACCAGCATGTCATACTTTGGTTCGGCGGTATTGTTGGACGAAGCGGCCCGGACCGACATTACGCGTACGCTTACGCGAGACCGGTTCTCCCGACGTGCTTTGCACATAGGTGGTTGTCGGGTGACAGTTTCTCCAACTTTAGTTGAACCGAGTGTGGCTACGCCCGGTCCTTGCGAAGGTTAAAACAGCACCAACTTGACAAACTATCGTTGTGGTTTTGATGCATAGGTAAGATTGGTTCTTGCTTAAGCCCATAGCAGCCACGTAAAACATGCAACAACAAAGTAGAGGACGTCTAACTTGTTTTTGCAGGGCATGTTGTGATGTGATATGGTCAAGACATGATGCTAAATTTTATTGTATGAGATGATCATGTTCTGTAACCGAGTTATCGGCAACTGGAAGGAGCCATATGGTTGTCGCCTTATTGTATGCAATGCAATCGCGCTGTAATGCTTTACTTTATCACTAAGCGGTAGCGATAGTCGTGGAAGCATAAGATTGGCGAGACGACAACGATGCTACGATGGAGATCAAGGTGTCGCGCCGGTGACGATGGTGATCATGACGGTGCTTCGGAAATGGAGATCACAAGCACAAGATGATGATGGCCATATCATATCACTTATATTGATTGCATGTGATGTTTATCTTTTATGCATCTTATCTTGCTTTGATTGACGGTAGCATTATAAGATGATCTCTCACTAAATTATCAAGAAGTGTTCTCCCTGAGTATGCACCATTGCGAAAGTTCTTCGTGCTGAGACACCACGTGATGATCGGGTGTGATAGGCTCTATGTTCAAATACAACGGGTGCAAAACAGTTGCACACGCGGAATACTCAGGTTATACTTGATGAGCCAAGCATATACAGATGTGGCATCGGAACACGGAGACCGAAAGGTCGAGCGTGAATCATATAGTAGATATGATCAACATAGTGATGTTCACCAATGAAACTACTCCATCTCATGTGATGATCGTACATGGTTTAGTTGATTTGGATCACGTGATCACTTAGATGATTAGAGGGATGTCTATCTAAGTGGGAGTTTAAGTAATATGATTAATTGAACCTAAATTTATCATGAACTTAGTACCTGATAGTATCTTGCTTGTTTATGTATGATTGTAGATAAATGGTCCGTGTTGTTGTTCCGTTGAATTTTAATGCGTTCCTTGAGAAAGCAAAGTTGAAAGATGATGGTAGCAATTACATGGACTGGGTTCGTAACTTGAGGATTATCCTCATTGCTGCACAGAAGAATTACGTCCTGGAAGCACCGCTGGGTGCCAGGCCTGCTGCTGGAGCAACACCAGATGTTGTGAACGTCTGGCAGAGCAAAGCTAATGACTACTCGATAGTTCAGTGTGCCATGCTTTACGGCTTAGAACCGGGACTTCAACGACGTTTTGAACGTCATGGAGCATATGAGATGTTCCAGGAGTTGAAGTTAATATTTCAAGCAAATGCCCGGATTGAGAGATATGAAGTCTCCAATAAGTTCTATAGCTGCAAGATGGAGGAGAACAGTTCTGTCAGTGAGCATATACTCAAAATGTCTGGGTATAATAATCACTTGATTCAAATGGGAGTTAATCTTCCAGATGATTGCGTCATTGACAGAATTCTCCAATCACTACCACCAAGCTACAAGAGCTTTGTGATGAACTATAATATGCAAGGGATGAATAAGACTATTCCCGAGCTCTTCGCAATGCTGAAAGCTGCGGAGGTAGAAATCAAAAAGGAGCATCAAGTGTTGATGGTCAACAAGACCACTAGTTTCAAGAAAAAGGGCAAAGGGAAGAAGAAGGGGAACTTCAAGAAGAACAGCAAGCAAGTTGCTGCTCAAGAGAAGAAACCCAAGTCTGGACCTAAGCCTGAAACTGAGTGCTTCTACTGCAAGCAGACTGGTCACTGGAAGCGGAACTGCCCCAAGTATTTGGCGGATAAGAAGGATGGCAAGGTGAACAAAGGTATATGTGATATACATGTTATTGATGTGTACCTTACTAATGCTCGCAGTAGCACCTGGGTATTTGAAACTGGTTCTGTTGCTAATATTTACAACTCGAAATAGGGACTACGGATTAAGCGAAGATTGGCTAAGGGCGAGGTGACGATACGCGTGGGAAACGGTTCCAAAGTTGATGTGATCGCAGTCGGCACGCTACCTCTACATCTACCTTCAGGATTAATATTAGACCTAAATAATTGTTATTTGGTGCCAGCGTTAAGCATGAACATTATATCTGGATCTAATTTGATGCGAGACGGTTATTCATTTAAATCAGAGAATAATGGTTGTTCTATTTATATGAGTAATATCTTTTATGGTCATGCACCCTTGAAGAGTGGTCTATTCTTACTGAATCTCGATAGTAGTAACACACATATTCATAATGTTGAAGCCAAAAGATGCAGAGTTGATAATGATAGTGCAACTTATTTGTGGCACTGCCGTTTAGGTCATATCAGTGTAAAGCGCATGAAGAAACTCCATACTGATGGACTTTTGGAACCACTTGATTATGAATCACTTGGTACTTGCGAACCGTGCCTCATGGGCAAGATGACTAAAACACCGTTCTCCGATACTATGGAGAGAGCAACAGATTTGTTGGAAATCATACATACAGATGTTTGTGGTCCGATGAATATTGAGGCTCGTGGCGGATATCGTTATTTTCTCACCTTCACAGATGACTTAAGCAGATATGGGTATATCTACTTAATGAAACATAAGTCTGAGACATTTGAAAAGTTCAAAGAATTTCAGAGTGAAGTTGAAAATCATCGTAATAAGAAAATAAAGTTTCTATGATCTGATCGTGGAGGAGAATATTTGAGTTACGAGTTTGGTGTACATTTGAAACAATGCGGAATAGTTTCCAACTCACGCCACCCGGAACACCACAGCGTAATGGTGTGTCCGAACGTCGTAATCGTACTTTACTAGATATGGTGCGATCTATGATGTCTCTTACTAATTTACCGCTATCGTTTTAGGGTTATGCTTTAGAGATGGCCGCATTCACGTTAAATAGGGCACCATCAAAATCCGTTGAGACGACGCCTTATGAACTATGGTTTGGCAAGAAACCAAAGTTGTCGTTTCTGAAAGTTTGGGGCTGCGATGCTTATGTGAAAAAGCTTCAACCTGATAAGCTCGAACCCAAATCGGAGAAATGTGTCTTCATAGGATATCCAAAGGAGACTATTGGATACACCTTCTATCACAAATCCGAAGGCAAGACTTTTGTTGCTAAGTTCGGAAACTTTCTAGAGAAGGAGTTTCTCTCGAAAGAAGTGAGTGGGAGGAAAGTAGAACTTGACGAGGTAACTGTACCTGCTCCCTTATTGGAAAGTAGTGCATCACAGAAAACTGTTTCTGTGACACCTACACCAATTAGTGAGGAAGCTAATGATAATGATCATGAAACTTCAGAACAAGATACTACTGAACCTCGTAGATCAACCAGAGTAAGATCCACACCAGAGTGGTACGGTAATCCTGTTCTGGAAGTCATGCTACTAGATCATGATGAACCTACGAACTGTGAAGAAGCGATGGTGACCATGAAATCTGAGATGGGATCCATGTATGAGAACAAAGTGTAGACTTTGGTTGACTTGCCCAATGATCGGCAAGCAATTGAGAATAAATGGATCTTCAAGAAGAAGACTGACGCCGACGGTAATATTACTGTCTACAAAGCTCGACTTGTCGCAAAAGGGTTTCGGCAAGTTCAAGGGATTGACTACGATGAGACCTTCTCACCCGTAGCGATGCTTAAGTCTGTCCGAATCATGTTAGCAATTGCCGCATTTTATGATTATGAAATTTGGCAGATGGATGTCAAAACTGCATTCGTGAATGGATTTTTGGAAGAAGAGTTGTATATGTTGCAACCGGAAGGTTTTGTCGATCCAAAGGGAGCTAACAAAGTGTGCAAGCTCCAGCGATCCATTTATGGACTGGTGCAAGCCTCTCGGAGTTGGAATAAACGCTTTGATAGTGTGATCAAAGCATTTGGTTTTATACAGACTTTTGGAGAAGCCTGTATTTACAAGAAAGTGAGTGGGAGCTCTGTAGCATTTCTGATATTATATGTGGATGACATATTACTGATCGGAAATGATATAGAATTTCTGGATAGCATAAAGGGATACTTGAATAAGAGTTTTTCAATGAAAGACCTCGGTGAAGCTGCTTACATATTAGGCATAAAAATCTATAGAGATAGATCAAGACGTTTAATTGGACTTTCACAAAGCACATATCTTGACAAGATTTTGAAGAAGTTCAAAATGGATCAAGCAAAGAAAGGGTTCTTGCCTGTGTTACAAGGTGTGAAGTTGAGTCAGACTCAATGCCCGACCACTGCAGAAGATAGAGAGAAAATGAAAGATGTTCCCTATGCTTCAGCCATAGGCTCTATCATGTATGCAATGCTGTGTACCAGACCCGATGTGTGCCTTGCTATAAGTCTAGCAAGGAGGTACCAAAGTAATCCAGGAGTGGATCACTGGACAGCGGTCAAGAACATCCTGAAGTACCTGAAAAGGACTAAGGATATGTTTCTCGTATATGGAGGTGACAAAGAGCTCATCGTAAACGGTTACGTTGATGCAAGCTTTGACACTGATACGGACGATTCTAAATCACAAACCGGATACGTGTTTACATTAAACGGTGGAGCTGTCAGTTGGTGCAGTTCTAAACAAAGCATCATGGCGGGATCTACGTGTGAAGCGGAATACATAGCTGCTTCGGAAGCAGCAAATGAAGGAGTCTGGATGAAGGAGTTCATATCCGATCTAGGTGTCGTACCTAGTGCATCGGGTCCAATGAAAATCTTTTGTGACAATACTGGTGCAATTGCCTTGGCGAAGGAATCCAGATTTCACAAGAGAACCAAGCACATCAAGAGACGCTTCAATTCCATCCGGAATCTAGTCCAGGTGGGAGACATATAGATTTGCAAGATACATACGGATCTGAATGTTGCAGACCCATTGACTAAGCCTCTTCCATGAGCAAAACATGATCAGCACCAAGGCTCCATCGGTGTTAGAATCATTACTGTGTAATCTAGATTATTGACTCTAGTGCAAGTGGGAGACTGAAGGAAATATGCCCTAGAGGCAATAATAAAGTTATTATTTATTTCCTTATATATCATGATAAAAGTTTATTATTCATGCTAGAATTGTATTAACCGGAAACATGATACATGTGTGAATACATAGACAAACAGAGTGTCACTAGTATGCCTCTAGTAGACTAGCTTGTTAATCAAAGATGGTTATGTTTCCTAACCATGGACAAAGAGTTGTCATTTGATTAACAGGATCACATCATTAGTTGAATGATCTGATTGACATGACCCATTCCATTAGCTTAGCACCCGATCGTTTAGTATGTTGCTATTGCTTTCTTCATGACTTATACATGTTCCTATGCAACTCCCGTTTGCCAGAGGAACACTTTGTGTGCTACCAAACGTCACAACGTAACTGGGTGATTATAAAGGAGCTCTACAGGTGTCTCCAAAGGTACATGTTGGGTTGGCGTATTTCGAGATTAGGATTTGTCACTCCGATTGTCGAAGAGGTATCTCTGGGCCCTCTCGGTAATGCACATCACTTAAGCCTTGCAAGCATTGCAACTAATGAGTTGGTTGCGGGATGATGTATTACAGAACGAGTAAAGAGACTTGCCGATAACGAGATTGAACTAGGTATGGGATACCGACGATCGAATCTCGGGCAAGTAACATACCGATGACAAAGGGAACAACGTATGTTGTTATGCGGTCTGACCGATAAAAGATCTTCGTAGAATATGTAGGAGCCAATATGAGCATCTAGGTTCCGCTATTGGTTATTGACCGGAGACGTGTCTCGGTCATGTCTACATTGTTCTCGAACCCGTAGGGTCCGCACGCTTAAGGTTACGATGACAGTTATATTATGAGTTTATGCATTTTGATGTATCGAAGGTTGTTCGGAGTCCCGGATGTGATCACGGACATGACGAGGAGTCTCGAAATGGTCGAGACATAAAGATTGATATATTGGAAGCCTATGTTTGGATATCGGAAGTGTTTCGGGTGAAATTGGGATTTTACCGGAGTACCGGGAGGTTACCGGAACCCCCCGGGAGGTATATGGGCCTTAGTGGGCCTTAGTGGAAGAAGAGAAGAGGCAGCCAGGGCTGGGCCGCGCGCCCCTCCACCCCTAGTCCGAATAGGACAAGGAGAGAGGGGGCTGGTGCCCCCCTCCTTCTCTCTCTCTCTTTTCCCACCTCACGAATCCTATTCCAATTAGGAAAGGGGGGAGTCCTACTCCTAGAGGGAGTAGGACTCCTCCTGGCGCGCCTCTCCTAGCAGGCCGGCCCCCCTCCCTTGAACCTTTATATACGGAGGCAGGGGCACCCCTAGAGACACAAGTTGATCCACGTGATCATATTCTTAGCCGTGTGCGGTGCCCCCTTCCACCATAGTCCTCGATAATATTGTAGCGGTGCTTAGGCGAAGCCCTGCGACAGTGGTACATCAAGATCATCACCACGCCGTCGTGCTGACGGAACTCTTCCCCGACACTTTGCTGGATCGGAGTCCGGGGATCGTCATCGAGCTGAACGTGTGCTAGAACTCGGAGGTTTCGTAGTTTCGGTGCTTCATCGGTCGGACCGTGGAGACGTACAACTACATCAACCAAACGCTTCCGTTGTCGATCTACAAAGGTACGTAGATCACACTCTCCCCCTCTCCTTGCTATGCATCACCATGATCTTGCGTGTGCGTAGGAATTTTTTTGAAATTACTACGAAACCCAACAGCACCAGCCCACTATGGGCTGGTTCCCCTCCCCACTTCAGCCCATGGGGCCCTCCGGGATGGGTAGCCCCACCCGGTGGACCCCCGGGACCCATCCGGTGGTCCCGGTACAATACCGGTGACCCTGAAACTTTCCCGATGGCCGAAACTACACTTCCTATATATAATTCTTCACCTCCGGACAATTCCGAAACTCCTCGTGACGTCCAGGATCTCATCCGGGTCTCCGAACAACTTTCAGATTACTGCATACTCATATCTATACAACCCTAGCGTCACCGAACCTTAAGTTTGTAGACCCTACGGGTTCGGGAGACAAGCAGACATGACCGAGATGACTCTCTGGTCAATAACCAACAGCGGGATCTGGATACCCATGTTGGCTCCCACATGCTCCTCGATGATGTCATCGGATGAACCACGATGTCGAGGACCTAATCAATCCCGTACTCAATTCCTTTTGTCAATCGGTACGTTACTTGCCCGAGACTCGATCGTCGGTATCCCAATACCTTGTTCAGTCTCGTTACCGGCAAGTCACTTTACTCGTACCGTAATGCATGATCCCGTGATCAACCACTTGATCACATTGAGCTCATTATGATGATGCATTACCGAGTGGGCCCAGAGATACCTCTCCGTCATACGGAGTGACAAATCCCAGTCTCGATTTGTGCCAACCCAACAGACACTTTCGGAGATACCTGTAATGTACCTTTATAGTCACCCAGTTACATTGTGATGTTTGGCACACCCAAGGCACTCCTACGGTATCCGGGAGTTGCACAATCTCATGGTCTAAGGAAATGATACTTGACATCCAGAAAAGCTACAGCAAACGAACTACACGATCTTTGTGCTATGCTTAGGTTTGGGTCTTGTCCATCACATCATTCTCCTAATGATGTGATCCCGTTATCAATGACATCCCCATGTCCATAGCCAGGAAACCATGACTATTTGTTGATCAACGAGCTAGTCAACTAGAGGCTCACTAGGGACACATTGTGGTCTATGTATTCACACATGTATTACGATTTCTGGATAATACAATTATAGCATGAATAATAGACAATTATCATGAACAAGGAAATATAATAATCATTTTATTATTGCCTCTAGGGCATATTTCCAACAGTCTCCCACTTGCACTAGAGTCAATCATCTAGTTACATTGTGATAAATCGAACACCCATGGAATTCTGGTGTTGATCATGTTTTGCTCTAGGGAGAGGTTTAGTCAACGGATCTGCTACATTCAGGTCCGTATGTACTTTACAAATCTCTATGTCTCCATTTTGAACACTTTCACGAATGGAGTTGAAGCGACGCTTGATATGCCTGGTCTTCCTGTGAAACCTGGGCTCCTTGGCAAGGGCAATAGCTCCAGTGTTGTCACAGAAGAGAGTCATTGGGCCCGATGCATTGGGTATGACTCCTAGGTCGGTAATGAACTCCTTCACCCAGACTGCTTCGTGTGCTGCCTCCGAGGCTGCCATGTACTCCGCTTCACATGTAGATCCTGCCACAACGCTTTGCTTGCAACTGCACCAACTTACTGCCCCACCATTCAAAATATACACGTATCCGGTTTGTGACTTAGAGTCATCCAGATCTGTGTCGAAGCTAGCATCGACGTAACCCTTTACGACGAGCTCTTTGTCACCTCCATAAACGAGAAACATTTCCTTAGTCCTTTTCAGGTACTTCAGGATATTTTTGATCATTGTCCAGTGTTCCATGCCGGGATTACTTTGGTACCTTCTTACCAAACTTACGGCAAGGTTTACATCAGGTCTGGTACACAGCATAGCATACATGATAGACCCTATGGCCGAGGCATAGGGGACGACACTCATCTTTTCTCTATCTTCTGCCGTGGTCGGGCATTGAGCCAAGCTCAATCTCGTACCTTGCAATATAGGCAAGAACCCCTTCTTTGACTGATCCATTTTGAACTTCTTCAAAATCTTGTCAAGGTACGTACTCTGTGAGAGACCAATGAGGCGTCTCGATCTATCTCTATGGATCTTGATGCCTAATATATAAGCAGCTTCTCCAAGGTCCTTCATTGAAAAACACTTATTCAAATAGGCCTTTATGCTTTCCAAGAATTCTATATCATTTCCCATCAACAGTATGTCATCCACATACAATATGAGAAATGCTACAGAGCTCCCACTCACTTTCTTGTAAATGCAGACTTCTCCATAAGTCTGCATAAACTCAAACGCTTTGATCATCTCATCAAAGCGAATGTTCCAACTCCGAGATGCTTGCACCAGCCCATAAATCGAGCGTTGGAGCTTGCACACCTTGTCAGCATTCTTAGGATCGACAAAACCTTCCGACTGCATCATATACAATTCTTCCTTAAGGAAACCATTAAGAAATGCCGTTTTGACGTCCATTTGCCATATCTCATAATCATAGAATGCGGCAATTGCTAACATGATTCGGACGGACTTCAGCTTCGCTACGGGTGAGAAAGTCTCATCATAGTCAACCCCTTGAACTTGTCGATAACCCTTAGCGACAAGCCGAGCCTTATAGATGGTCACATTACCATCCGCGTATGTCTTCTTCTTAAAGATCCATTTATTTTCTATGGCTCGCTGATCAACGGGCAAGTCATTCAAAGTCCATACTTCGTTTTCATACATGGATCCTATCTTGGATTTCATGGCTTCCAGCCATTTGTCGGAATCCGGGCCCGCCATCGCTTCTTCATAGTTCGAAGGTTCACCATTGTCTAACAACATGATTTCCAAGACAGGGTTGCCGTACCACTCTGGTGCGGAACGTGTCCTTGTGGAACTACGAAGTTCAGTAACAACTTGATCTGAAGTTTCATGATCACCATCATCAACTTCCTCTCTAGTCGGTGCAGGCACCTCAGGAACATTTTATTGAGCTGCGCCACCTACCGGTTCAAGAGGTAATACTTCATCAAGTTTTACCTTCCTCCCACTTATTTCTTTCGAGAGAAACTCCTTCTCTAGAAAGGACCCATTCTTGGCAACAAAGATCTTGCCTTCGGATCTGAGGTAGAAGGTATACCCAACAGTTTCTTTAGGGTATCCTATGAAGACGCATTTTTCCGACTTGGGTTCGAGCTTTTCAGGTTGAAGTTTCTTGACATAAGCATCGCATCCCCAAACTTTTAGAAACGACAGCTTAGGTTTTTTCCCAAACCATAATTCATACGGTGTCGTCTCAACGGATTTCGACGGAGCCCTATTTAAAGTGAATGCGGCAGTCTCTAAAGCATAGCCCCAAAATGATAGCGGTAAATCAGTAAGAGACATCATAGGTCGCATCATATCTAATAGAGTGCGATTACGACGTTCGGACACACCATTACGCTGAGGTGTTCCAGGCGGCGTGAGTTGTGAAACTATTCCAAATTTTCTTAAGTGTGTGCCAAATTTGTGACTCGAGTATTCTCCCCCACGATCTGATCGCAAGAACTTGATTTTCCTGTCACGTTGATTCTCAACCTCACTCTGAAATTCCTTGAACTTTTCAAAGGTCTCAGACTTGTGTTTCATTAAGTAGACATACCCATATCTACTCAAGTCATCAGTGAGGGAAAGGACATAACGATAGCCACCGCGAGCCTCAACACTCATTGGACCACACACATCAGTATGTATGATTTCCAATAAGTTGGTTGCTCGCTCCATTGTTCCTGAGAACGGAGTCTTGGTCATTTTACCCATGAGGCATGGTTCGCACGTGTCAAATGATTCGTAATCAAGAGACTCTAAAAGTCCATCTGCATAGAGTTTCTTCATGCGTTTGACACCTATGTGACCAAGGCGGCAATGCCACAAGTATGTGGGACTATCATTATCAACCTTACATCTTTTGGTATTCACACTATGAATATGTGTAGCATTACGCTCGAGATTCATTAAGAATAAACCATTCACCATCGGAGCATGACCATAAAACATATCTCTCATATAAATAGAACAACCATTATTCTCGGATTTAAATGAGTAGCCATATCGTATTAAACGAGATCCTGATACAATGTTCATGCTCAAAGCTGGCACTAAATAACAATTATTGAGGTTTAAAACTAATCTCGTAGGTAAATGTAGAGGTAGCGTGCCAACGGCGATCACATCAACCTTGGAACCATTCCCGACGCGCATCGTCACCTCGTCCTTTGCCAGTCTCCGCTTATTCCGCAGCTCCTGCTTTGAGTTACAAATGTGAGCAACCGCACCGGTATCAAATACCCAGGAGCTACTACGAGTACTGGTAAGGTACACATCAATTACATGTATATCACATATATCTTTTGTGATGCCGGCCTTCTTGTCCGCTAAGTATTTGGGGCAGTTCCACTTCCAGTGACCACTTCCCTTGCAATAAAAGCACTCAGTCTCGGGCTTGGGTCCATTCTTTGGCTTCTTCCCGGTAGCTTACTTACCGGGCACGGCAACTCCCTTGCCGTCCTTCTTAAAGTTTTTCTTACCCTTGCCTTTCTTGAACTTAGTGGTTTTATTCACCATCAACACTTGATGTTCCTTTTTGACTTCTACCTCTGCTGATTTCAGCATTGCAAATACTTCAGGAATGGTCTTTTCCATCCCCTGCATATTGAAGTTCATCACAAAGCTCTTGTAGCTTGGTGGAAGCGACTGAAGGATTCTGTCAATGACCGCGTCATCCGGGAGATTAACTCCCAGCTGAGTCAAGCGGTTATGCAACCCAGACATTTTGAGTATGTGCTCACTGACAGAACTACTTTCCTCCATCTTACAGCTGAAGAACTTATCAGAGACTTCATATCTCTCGACCCGGGCATGAGCATGGAAAACCATTTTCAGCTCTTCGAACATCTCTTATGCTCCATGTCGCTCAAAACGCTTTTGGAGCCCCGGTTCTAAGCTGTAAAGCATGCCGCACTGAACGAGGGAGTAATCATCAGCACGTGTCTGCCAAGCGTTCATAACGTCTTGGTTCTGTGGGACAGGTGCGTCACCTAGCGGTGCTTCTAGGACATAATCTTTCTTGGCAGCTATGAGGATGATCCTCAAGTTCCGGACCCAGTCCATATAGTTGCTGCCATCGTCTTTCAGCTTGGTTTTCTCTAGGAACGCGTTGAAGTTGAGGACAACGTTGGCCATTTGATCTACAAGACATATTGTAAAGATTTTAGACTAAGTTCATGATAATTAAGTTCGTCTAATCAAATTATTCAATGAACTCCCACTTAGATAGACATCCCTCCAGTCATCTAAGTATAACATGATCCGAGTTGACTAGGCCGTGTCCGATCATCACGTGAGACGGACTAGTCAACATCGGTGAACATCTTCATGTTGATCGTATCTTCTATATGACTCATGCTCGACCTTTCGGTCTTCTGTGTTCCGAGGCCATGTCTGTACATGCTAGGCTCGTCAAGTCAACCTAAGTGTATTGTGTGTGTAAATCTGTCTTACACCCGTTGTATGTGAACGTTGGAATCTATCACACCCGGTCATCACTTGGTGCTTCGAAACAATGAATTGTCGCAACGGCGCACAGTTAGGGGGAACACTTTCTTGAAATTATTACGAGGGATCATCTTATTTACTACCGTCGTTCTAAGTAAACAGGATGCAAAAACATGATAAACATCACATGCAATTAAATAATAGTGACATGATATGGCCAATATCATATATCTCCTTTGATCTCCATCTTGGGGCTCCATGATCATCTTGTCACCGGCATGACACCATGATCTCCATCATCGTGTCTTCTTGAAGTTGTCTCGTCATCTATTACTTCTACTACTATGGCTAACGCTTTAGCAATAAAGTAAAGTAATTACATGACGTTTATGTTGACACGCAGGTCATAAATAAATAAAGACAACTCCTATGGCTCCTGCCGGTTGTCATACTCATCGACATGCAAGTCGTGTTTCCTATTACAAGAACATGATCGATCTCATACATCACATATATCATTCTGTAGGGGAACGTAGCAGAAATTCAAAATTTTCCTACGTATCACCAAGATCTATCTATGGAGAGACCAACAACGAGTAGAAAGGAGAGAGGAGAGTGCATCTACATACCCTTGTAGATCGCTAAGCGGAAGCGTTCAAGTGAACGGGGTTGATGGAGTCGTACTCGTCGTGATTCAGATCACCGATGATCAAGTGCCGAACGGACGGCACCTCCGCGTTCAACACACATACAGCCCGGTGACGTCTCCCACGCCTTGATCCAGCAAGGAGAGAGGGAGAGGTTGAGGAAGACTCCATCCAACAGCAGCATAACGGCGTGGTGGTGGTGGAGGAGCGTGGCAATCCCGCAGGGCTTCGCCAAGCACCATGGGAGAAGAGGAGGAGGGAGAGGGGCAGGGCTGCACCAACGAGAGATCAAATCGCGTGTTATGGGCAGCCCCATGCCTCAATATATATAGGGGGAGGGGAGGGCTGCGCCCCCTTTAGGGTTTACCACTCCAAGGGGCGGCGGCCAGCCTCCAGATGGCATCTGGTGCGGCAGCCAAGAGGGGAGGGAGGAGTCCATCCTCCCCAAGGCACCTCGGAGGTGCCTTCCCCCTTGAGGACTCTTCCCTCTAGGGTTCCCTAGGCGCATGGGCCTCTTGGGGCTGGTGCCCTTGGCCCATGTAGGCCAAGGCGCACCCCCTACAGCCCATGTGGCCCCCCCGGGGCAGGTGGCCCCACCCGGTGGGCCCCCGGGACCCTTCCGGTGGTCCCGGTACAATACCGATGACCCCGAAACTTGTCCCGATGGCCGAAACAGGACTTCCTATATATAAATCTTTACCTCCGGACCATTCCGGAACTCCTCGTGACGTCCGGGATCTCATCCGGGACTCCGAACAACATTCGGTAACCACATACAAGCTTCCTTTATAACCCTAGCGTCACCGAACCTTAAGTGTGTAGACCCTACGGGTTCGGGAGACATGCAGACATGACCGAGACGTTCTCCGGTCAATAACCAACAGCGGGATCTGGATACCCATGTTGGCTCCCACATGTTCCACGATGATCTCATCGGATGAACCACGATGTCAAGGACTTAATCAATCCCGTATTCAATTCCCTTTGTCTGTCGGTATGTTACTTGCCCGAGATTCGATCGTCGGTATCCAATACCTTGTTCAATCTCGTTACTGGCAAGTCACTTTACTCGTTCCGTAACACATCATCCCGTGATCAACTCCTTGGTCACATTGCGCATATGATGATGTCCTACCGAGTGGGCCCAGAGATACCTCTCCGTTTACACGGAGTGACAAATCCCAGTCTCGATCCGCATAAAACAATAGATACTTTCGGAGATACCTGTAGTGCACCTTTATAGTCACCCAGTTACGTTGTGACGTTTGATACACCCAAAGCATTCCTACGGTATCCAGGAGTTACACGATCTCATGGTCAAAGGAAGAGATACTTGACATTGGCAAAGCTCTAGCATACGAACTACACGATCTTTGTGCTAGGCTTAGGATTGGGTCTTGTCCATCACATCATTCTCCTAATGATGTGATCCCGTTATCAACGACATCCAATGTCCATAGCCAGGAAACCATGACTATCTGTTGATCATAACGAGCTAGTCAACTAGAGGCTCACTAGGGACATATTGTGGTCTATGTATTCACACGTGTATTACGATTTCCGGATAATACAGTTATAGCATGAATAAAAGACAATTATCATGAACAAGGAAATATAATAATAATACTTATATTATTGCCTCTAGGGCATATTTCCAACAGTCTCCCACTTGCACTAGAGTCAATAATCTAGTTCACATCGCCATGTGATTAACACTCACAGGTCACATCGCCATGTGACTAATACCCAAGAGTTTACTAGAGTCAGTAGTCTAGTTCACATCACTATGTGATTAATACTCAATGAGTTTTATGTTTGATCATGTTGCTTGTGAGAGAGGTTTTAGTCAACGGGCTGAACCTTTCAGATCCGTGTGTGCTTTACAAATCTCTATGTCATCTCCTAGATGCAGCTACCACGCTCTATTTGGAGCTATTCCAAACAACTGTTCTACTTGGAGCTATTCTAAATTGTTGCTCCATCATACGTATCCGGTATCTCTACTCAGAGCTATCCGGATAGGTGTTAAGCTTGCATCGACGTAACCCTTTACGACGAACTCTTTTACCACCTCCATAATCGAGAAAATTCCTTAGTCCACTAGTTACTAAGGATAACTTTGACCGCTGTCCTGTGATCCATTCATGGATCACTCTTGTACCCCTTGACTGACTCATGGCAAGGCACACTTCAGGTGCGGTACACAGCATAGCATACTGAAGAGCCTACGTCTTAAGCATAGGGGACGACCTTCGTCCTTTCTCTCTATTCTGCCGTGGTCGAGCTTTAAGTCTTAACTTCGTACCTTACAACTCAGGCAAGAACTCCTTCTTTGACTGGTCCATCTTGAACACCTTCAAGATCATGTCAAGGTATGTGCTCATTTGAAAGTACCATTAAGCGTTTTGATCCATCCTCATAGATCTTGATCCCCAATGTTCAAGTAGCTTAATCCAGGTTTTCTATTGAAAAACACCTTTCAAATAACCCTATATGCTTTCTAGAAATTCTACATCATTTCTGATCAACATATACTCATCAGAAATTCTATAGTGCTCCCACTCACTTCTTTGGAAATACAAGTTTCTCATAAACTTTGTATACACCAAAATCTTTGATCATCATCAAAGCATACATTCCAACTCCGAGATGCTCACTCCAGTCCTTAGAAGGATCGCTGGAGCTAGCATACCTTTTAGCATCCTTAGGATCGACAAAAACTTTCTGATTGTATTACATACAACCTTTCCTTACGAAAACTGGTAAGGAAACTCGTTTTGACATCCGTCTGCCAGATTTCATAAATGCAGCTAATGCTAACATGATTCCGACGGACTTAAGCATCACTACGGATGAGAAAATCTCATCGTAGTCAACTCCTTGAACTTGTGAGAAAAAAAACTTTTCGCCACAAGTCGAGCTTCATAGATGGTGACATTACCATCCACGTCCGTCTTCTTCTTAAAAGATCCATTTATCTCAATGGATTGCCGATCATCGGGCAAGTCCATCAAAGTTCATGCTTTGTTCTGATATATGGATACTATCTCGGATTTCATGGCTTCTAACCATTTGTCGGAATTCGGGCCCACCATCGCTTCTCCATAGCTCGTAGGTTCATTGTTGTCCAGCAACATGACTTTCAAGACAGGATTACTATACCACTCTGAAGTAGTACGTATCCTTGTCACCCTACGAGGTACGGCAGTGACTTGATCCGAAACTTCATGATCATTATCATAAGCTTCTACTTCAATTGGTGTAGGTGCCACATGAACAACTTCCTGTGCCCTGATACACACTGGTTGAAGTGATGGTTCAATAACCATATCAAGTCTCCACCATCCTCCCACTCAACTCTTTCGAGAGAAAACTTTCCTCGAGAAAGGACCCGATTCTAGAAACAATTCATATTGCTTTCGGATCTGAGACAGGAGGTATACCCAACTGTTTTGGGTGTCCTATGAAGATGCATTTTATCCGCTTTGGGTTCGAGCTTATCAATCCTGAAACTTTTCCACATAAGCGTCGCAGCCCCAAACCTTTAAGAAACGACAACTTAGGTTTCTCTAAACCATAATTCATACGGTGTCATCTCAACGGAATTACGTGGTGCCCTATTTAAAGTGAATGTGGTTGTCTCTAATGCCTAACCCATGAACGATAGTGGTAATTCGATAAGAGACATCATGGTACGCACCATATCCGATAGGGTGCAACTATGATGTTCGGACACACCATCACATTATGGTGTTCCAGGCGGTATTAATTGCGAAATAATTTCCACAATGTCTTAATTGTGTGCCAAAACTCGTAACTCAGATATTCATCTCTATGATCATATCATAGACATTTTATCCTCTTGTCACAATGATCTTCTACTTCACTCTGAAATTATTTGAACCATTCAATAATTCAGACTTGTGTTTCATCAAGTAAATATACTCAACATTTACTCGAATCATCTGTGAAGTAAGAACATAATGATATTCACTGCATGCCTCAGCACTCATTGGATTGGACACATCAAAATGTGTTACTTCCGACAAGTTGCTATCTTGTTCCATCTTACTGAAAACGAGGCTTTTCAGTCATCTTGCCCATGTGGTATGATTTGCATATCTCAAGTGATTCAAAATTAAGTGAGTCCGAACGATCCATTTGCATGGAGTTTCTTCATGCATATACACCAATAGACATGGTTCGCATGTCTCAAACTTTTCAAAAACGAGTGAGTCCAAAGATCCATCAACATGGAGCTTCTTCATGTGTTTTACACCATTATGACTTACATGGCAGTGCCACAAGTAAGTGGTACTATCATTACTATCTTATATCTTTTGGCATGAAAATGTGTATCCCTACGATCAAGATTCAATAAACCATTCCTTTAGGTGCAAGAGCACTTATTCAGGTTTAATACTAATCTTGATGGTAGAGGGAGCGTGCGATGTTAGATCACATCAAACTTGGAAACACTTCCAACACATATTGTCAGCTCACCTTTAGCTAGTCTCCGTTTTATTCCGTAGCTTTTATTTCGAGTTACTAACACTTAGCAACCGAACCGGTATCTAATACCCTGGCGCTACTAGGAGTACTAGTAAAGTACACATTAACACAATGTATATCCAATATACTTCTATCGACCTTGCCAGCCTTCTCATCTACCAAGTATCTAGGGTAATCTTGCTCTAGTGGTTGTTCCCCTTATTACAGAAGCACTTAGTCTCGGGTTTGGGTTTAACCTCGGGTTTCTTCATTTGAGCAGCAGCTGATTTGCCGTTTCATGAAGTATCCCTTCTTGCCCTTGCCCTTCTTGAAACTAGTGGTTTTACTAACCATCAACGATTGATGCTCCCTTTTGATTTCTACTTTCGCGGAGTTAAACATCGCGAATATCTCAAGGATCATCATATATGTCCTTGATATATTATAGTTCATCACGAAGCTCTAGCAGCTTCGTGGTAATGACTTCGGAGGAACTATCACTATTTCATCTGGAAGATCAACTCCCACTTGATTCAAGTGATTGTTGCACTCAGACAATCTGAGCACAAGCTCAACAATTGAGCTTCTCTCCTTAGTTTGCAGGCTAAGAAAATCGTCGGAGGTCTTATACCTCTTGACGTGGGCACGAGCCTGAAATCTCAATTTCAGCCCTCGAAACATCTCATATGTTCCGTGACGTTTCGAAAACGTCTTTGGTGCCTCTACTTAAACCATTTAACTGAACTATCACGTAGTTATCAAAACGTGTATGTTCGATGTTCGAAACATCCACAAACGATGTTTGGGGTTCAGCACACTGAGCAGTGCATTAAGGACATAAGCTATCTACTGTCTGCATAATTGCTACTTTCAACTTTCAACTATATTTTCTCTAGGAACATATCTAAACAGTGGAACTAAAGCGCGAGCTTACGACATAATTTGCAAAAGGTCTTTTGACTATGTTCAGGATAGTTAAGTTCATCTTATGAACTCCCACTTAGATAGACATCCCTCTGGTCATCTAAGTGATCACATGATCCGAGTCAACTAGGCCGTGTCCGATCATCACGTGAGACGGACTAGTCATCATCGGTGAACATCTTCATGTTGATCGTATCTACCATACGACTCATGCTCGACCTTTCGGTCTCCGTGTTCCGAGGCCATGTCTGCACATGCTAGGCTCGTCAAGTTAACCCTAAGTGTTTTCGCTGTGTAAAACTGTCTTACACCCGTTGTATGTGAACGTAAGAATCCATCACACCCGATCATCACGTGGTGCTTAGAAGCGACGAACTGTAGCAACGGTGCACAGTTAGGGGAGAACACTTCTTGAAATTTTGTAAGGGATCATCTTATTTACTACCGTCGTCCTAAGTAAACAAGATGCATAAACATGATAAATATCACATGCAATCAAATAGAGTAGTAACATGATATGGCCAATATCATATAGCTCCTTTGATCTTCATCTTCGGGGCTCCATGATCATCTTGTCACCGGCATGACACCATGATCTCCATCATCATGATCTCCATCATCGTGTCTTCATGAAGTTGTCACGCCAACGACTACTTCTACTTCTATGGCTAACGCGTTTAGCAATAAAGTAAAGTAAGTTACATGGCGTTCTTCAATGACACGCAGGTCATACAAAAAATAAAGACAACTCCTATGGCTCCTGCCGGTTGTCATACTCATCGACATGCAAGTCGTGAATCCTATTACAAGAACATGATCAATCTCATACATCACATATATCATTCATCACATCCTTTTGGCCATATCACATCACATAGCATACCCTGCAAAAACAAGTTAGACGTCCTCTAATTGTTGTTGCATGTTTTACGTGGCTGCTATGGGTTTCTAGCAAGAACGTTTCTTACCTACGCATGAACCACAACGTGATATGCCAATTGCTATTTACCCTTCATAAGGACCCTTTTCATCGAATCCAATCCGACTAAAGTGGGAGAGACAGACACCCGCCAGCCACCTTATGCAACTAGTGCATGTTTGTCGGTGGAACCGGTCTCACGTAAGCGTACGTGTAAGGTTGGTCCGGGCCGCTTCATCCCACGATGCCGCCGAATCAAGATAAGACTAGTAACGGCAAGCATATTGAACAATATCGACGCCCACAACTACTTTGTGTTCTACTCGTGCAAAGAATCTACGCAATAGACCTAGCTCATGATGCCACTGTTGGGGAACGTAGCAGAAATTCAAAATTTTCCTACGCGTCACCAAGATCTATCTATGGAGAGACCAGCAATGAGTAGAAAGGAGAGTGCATCTACATACCCTTGTAGATCGCTAAGCGGAAGCGTTCAAGTGAACGGGGTTGATGGAGTCGTACTCGTCGTGATTCAGATCACCGATGATCCTAGTGCCGAACGGACGGCACCTCCGCGTTCAACACACGTACAGCTCGACGATGTCTCCCACGCCTTGATCCAGCAAGGAGAGAGGGAGAGGTTGAGGAAGACTCCATCCAGCAGCAGCACAACGGCGTGGTGGTGATGGAGGAGCGTGGCAATCCTGCAGGGCTTCGCCAAGCACCTACGGGAGAGGAGGAGGTGTCACGGGAGGGAGGGAGGCGCCAAGGGCTCAGGTATGGATGCCCTTAACTTCGTACCTTACAACTCAGGCAAGAACTCCTTTTTTGACTGATCCATCTTGAACACCTTCAAGATCACGTCAAGGCATGTGCTCATTTGAAAGTACCATTAAGCGTTTTGATCTATCCTTATAGATCTTGATGCTCAATGTTCAAGTAGCTTAATCCAGGTTTTCCATTGAAAACACTTTCCAAATAACCCTATATGCTTTCCAGAAATTCTACGTCATTTCTGATCATTAATATGTCAACAACATATACTCATCAGAAATTCTATAGTGCTCCCACTCACTTCTTTGGAAATACAAGTTTCTCATAAACTTTGTATACACCCTAAATCTTTGATCATCATCAAAGCATACATTCCAACTCCGAGATGCTCACTCCAGTCCTCAGAAGGATTGCTGGAGCTTTGCATACTTATTAGCATATTTCAGGATAGACAAAACCTTCCGGTTGTATCACATACAACCTTTCCTCAAGAATCGTCGAGGAAACAATGTTTTGACATCCTATCTGCAAGATTTCATAAATAATGCAGTAATTGCTAATATAATTCCAACATACTCTTAGCATCGCTACGAGTGAGAAAGTCTCATCGTAGTCAACTCCTTGAACTTGTCGAAAAACATCTCAACGACAAGTCGACCTTTCTCAATGGTGACACTTACCATCATTGTCTGTCTTCCTTTCAAAATCCATATGTACCTAACAGCCTTATGACCATCAAGTAGTTCTTCCAAAGTCTACACTTTGTTTTCATACATGGATCCTCTCTCGGGTTTTATGGCCTTGAGCCATTTATCGGAATCCAGGCCCACCATCGCTTCTCCATAGCTCGTAGGTTCATTGTTGTCTAGCAACATGACTTCCAAGACAGGATTACTGTACCACTCTGAAGTAGTACGTATCCTTGTCACCCTACGAGGTTTGGGAGTGACTTGATCTGAAGTTTCATGATCACTATCATAAGCTTCTACTTCAATTGGTGTAGGTGCCACAGGAACAACTTCCTGTGCCCTGCTACACACTGGTTGAAGTGATGGTTCAGTAACCTCATCAAGTCTCCACCATCCTCCCACTCAATTCTTTCGAGAGAAACCTTTCCTCGAGAAAGGACCCAATTCTAGAAACAATTCATATTGCCTTCGGATCTGAATTAGGAGGTATACCCAACTGTTTTGGGTGTCCTATGAAGATGTACTTTATCCGCTTTGGGTTCGAGCTTAATCCTGAAACTTTTTCACATAAGCGTCGCAGCCCCAAACCTTTAAGAAATGACAACTTAGGTTTCTCTAAACCATAATTCATACGGTGTCATCTCATCGGAATTACGTGGTGCCCTATTTAAAGTGAATGTGGTTGTCTTTAATGCCTAACCCATAAACTATCCTGGCAGTTCGATAAGAGACATCATGGTATGCATCATATCCAATAGGGTGCAACTATGATGTTCGGACACACCATCACACTATGGTGTTCCAGGCGGTATTAATTGTGAAACAATTTCCACAATGTCTTAATTGTGTGCCAAAACTCGTAACTCAGATACTCATCTCTATGATCATATCATAGACATTTTATCCTCTTGTCACAATCTTCTACTTCACTCTGAAATTACTTGAACCATTCAATAATTCAGACTTGTGTTTCATCAAGTAAATATTCTCAACATCTACTCGAATCATCTGTGAAGTAAGAACATAACGATATTCACTGCATGCCTCAGCACTCATTGGACTGCACGCATCAAAATGTGTTGCTTCCAACAAGTTGCTATCTTGTTACATCTTACTGAAAACGAGGCTTTTCAGTCATCTTGCCCATGTGGTATGATTTGCATGTCCCAAGTGATTCAAAATCAAGTGAGTCAAAACGGTCCATTTGCATGGAGTTTCTTCATGCATATACACCAATAGACATGGTTCGCATGTCTCAAACTTTTCAAAAACGAGTGAGCCCAAAGATCCATCAATATGGAGCTTCTTCATGCGTTTTATACCGATATGACTTACGTGGCAGTGCCACAAGTAGGTGGTTCTATCATTACTATCTTTTGGCATGAACATGTGTATCACTACGATCGAGATTTAATAAACCATTCATTTTAGGTGTAAGACCATTGAAGGTATTATTCAAATAAACAGAGTAACGATTATTCTCCTTAAATGAATAACCGTATTGCGATAGACGTAATCCAATCATGTCTATGCTCAACGCAAACACCAAACAACAATTATTTAGGTTTAACACCAATCTCTTTGGTAGAGGGAGCGTGCGATGCTTGATCATATGAAGCTTGGAAAAACTTCCAACACATATCGTCAGCTCACCTTTAGCTAGTCTCCGTTTATTCCGTAGCCTTTTGTTTCGAGTTACTAACACTTAGCAACCGAACCGGTATCTAATACCCTGGTGCTACTAGGAGTACTAGCAAAGTACACATTAACACAATGTATATCCAATATACTTCTATCGACCTTGCCAGCCTTCTTATCTACCAAGTATCTAGGGTAATTCTGCTCTAGTGGTTGTTCCCCTTATTACAGAAGCACTTAGTCTCGGGTTTGGGTTTTACCTTGGGTTTCTTCACTAGAGCAGCAGCTGATTTGCCGTTTCATGAAGTATCCCTTTGTTCCCTTGCCCTTCTTGAAACTAGTGGTTTCACCAACCATCAACAATTGATGCTCCTTCTTGATTTCTACTTTCGCGGTGTCAAACATCGCGAATACCTCAAGGATCATCATATCTATCCCTGATATGTTATAGTTCATCACGAAGCTCTAACAGCTTGGTGGCAATGACTTTGGAGAACCATCACTGTCTTATCTGGAAGATCAACTCCCACTCGATTCAAATGATTGTTGTACTCAGACAATCTGAGCACAAGCTCAACGATTGAGCTTTTCTCCTTAGTTTGCAGGCTAAGAAAATTGTCGGAGGTCTTATACCTCTTGATGTGGGCACGAGCCTGAAATCCCAATTTCAGCCCTCAAAACATCTCATATGTTTCGCGATGTTTCAAAACCGTCTTTGGTGCCTCTACTTAAGCCATTTAACTGAACTATCACGTAGTTATCAAAACATGTATGTTCGATGTTCGAAACATCCACAAACGACGTTTGGGGTTCAGCACACTGAGCAGTGCATTAAGGACATAAGCTTTCTAGTGTCCGCATAATCGCTACTGTCAACTTTCAACTATATTTTTCTCTAGGAACATATCTAAACAGTGGAACTATAGCGTGAGCTACGACATAATTTGCAAAAACCTTTTGACTATGTTCAGGATAATTAAGTTCATCTTATGAACTCCCACTCAGATAGACATCCCTCTAGTCATCTAAGTGATTACATGATCCGAGTCAAACTAGGCCGTGTCCGATCATCACGTGAGACGGACTAGTCATCATCGGTGAACATCTTCATGTTGATCGTATCTTCTATACGACTCACGCTCGACCTTTCGGTCTCCGTGTTCCGAGGCCATGTCTGTACATGCTAGGCTCGTCAAGTTAACCCTAAGTGTTTTGCATGTGTTCCGAGGCCATGTCTGTACATGCTAGGCTCGTCAACACCCGTTGTATTTGAACGTCTGAATAAAACACCCGATCATCACGTGATGTTTTGAAACAGCGAACTGTCGCAACAGTGCACAGTTAGGGGAGAACACTTCTTGAAATTGTTGTAAGGGATCATCTTATTTACTACCGTCGTTCTAAGCAAATAAGATGTATAAACATGATAAACATCACATGCAATCAAATAGTGACATGATATGGCCATCATCACTTTGCTCCTTTTGATCTCCATCTTCGGGGCTCCATGATCATCATCGTCACCGGCATGACACCATGATCTCCATCATCATGATCTCCATCATCGTGTCTTCATGAAGTTGTCACGCCAACGACTACTTCTACTTCTATGACTAACGCGTTTAGCAATAAAGTAAAGTAGTTTACATGGCGTTCTTCAATGACACGCAGGTCATACAAAAAATAAAGACAACTCCTATGGCTCCTGCCGGTTGTCATACTCATCGACATGCAAGTCGTGAATCCTATTACAAGAACATGATCAATCTCATACATCACATATATCATTCATCACATCCTTTTTGGCCATATCACATCACATAGCATACCCTGCAAAAACAAGTTAGACGTCCTCTAATTGTTGTTGCATGTTTTACGTGGCTGCTATGGGTTTCTAGCAAGAACGTTTCTTACCTACGCAAGACCACAACGTGATATGCCAATTGCTATTTACCCTTCATAAGGACCCTTTTCATCGAATCCGTTCCGACTAAAGTGGGAGAGACTGGCACCCGCTAGCCACCTTATGCACCAAGTGCATGTCAATCGGTGGAACCTGTCTCACGTAAGAGTACGTGTAAGGTCGGTCCGGGCCGCTTCATCCCACAATACCGTCGAAACAAGATTGGACTAGTAACGGTAAGCATATTGAACAACATCAACGCCCACAACTACTTTGTGTTCTACTCGTGCAAAGAATCTACGCAATAGACCTAGCTCATGATGCCACTGTTGGGGAACGTAGCAGAAATTCAAAATTTTCCTACGTATCACCAAGATCTATCTATGGAGAGACCAGCAACGAGTAGAAAGGAGAGAGGAGAGTGCATCTACATACCCTTGTAGATCGCTAAGCGGAAGCGTTCAAGTGAACGGGGTTGATGGAGTCGTACTCGTCGTGATTCAGATCACCGATGATCAAGTGCCGAACGGACGGCACCTCCGCGTTCAACACACATACAGCCCGGTGACGTCTCCCACGCCTTGATCCAGCAAGGAGAGAGGGAGAGGTTGAGGAAGACTCCATCCAACAGCAGCATAACGGCGTGGTGGTGGTGGAGGAGCGTGGCAATCCCGCAGGGCTTCACCAAGCACCATGGGAGAAGAGGAGGAGGGAGAGGGGCAGGGCTGCACCAACGAGAGATCAAATCGCGTGTTATGGGCAGCCCCATGCCTCAATATATATAGGGGGAGGGGAGGGCTGCGCCCCCTTTAGGGTTTACCACCCCAAGGGGCGGCGGCCAGCCTCCAGATGGCATCTGGTGCGGCAGCCAAGAGGGGAGGGAGGAGTCCATCCTCCCCAAGGCACCTCGGAGGTGCCTTCCCCCTTGAGGACTCTTCCCTCTAGGGTTCCCTAGGCGCATGGGCCTCTTGGGGCTGGTGCCCTTGGCCCATGTAGGCCAAGGCGCACCCCCTACAGCCCATGTGGCCCCCCCGGGGCAGGTGGCCCCACCCGGTGGGCCCCCGGGACCCTTCCGGTGGTCCCGGTACAATACCGATGACCCCGAAACTTGTCCCGATGGCCGAAACAGGACTTCCTATATATAAATCTTTACCTCCGGACCATTCCGGAACTCCTCGTGACGTCCGGGATCTCATCCGGGACTCCGAACAACATTCGCTAACCACATACAAGCTTCCTTTATAACCCTAGCGTCACCGAACCTTAAGTGTGTAGACCCTACGGGTTCGGGAGACATGCAGACATGACCGAGACGTTCTCCGGTCAATAACCAACAGCGGGATCTGGATACCCATGTTGGCTCCCACATGTTCCACGATGATCTCATCGGATGAACCACGATGTCAAGGACTTAATCAATCCCGTATTCAATTCCCTTTGTCTATCGGTATGTTACTTGCCCGAGATTCGATCGTCGGTATCCAATACCTTGTTCAATCTCGTTACTGGCAAGTCACTTTACTTGTTCCGTAACACATCATCCCGTGATCAACTCCTTGGTCACATTGCGCATATGATGATGTCCTACCGAGTGGGCCCAGAGATACCTCTCCGTTTACACGGAGTGACAAATCCCAGTCTCGATTCGCATAAAACAATAGATACTTTCGGAGATACCTGTAGTGCACCTTTATAGTCACCCAGTTACGTTGTGACGTTTGATACACCCAAAGCATTCCTACGGTATCCAGGAGTTACACGATCTCATGGTCAAAGGAAGAGATACTTGACATTGGCAAAGCTCTAGCATACGAACTACACGATCTTTGTGCTAGGCTTAGGATTGGGTCTTGTCCATCACATCATTCTCCTAATGATGTGATCCCATTATCAACGACATCCAATGTCCATAGCCAGGAAACCATGACTATCTGTTGATCATAACGAGCTAGTCAACTAGAGGCTCACTAGGGACATATTGTGGTCTATGTATTCACACGTGTATTACGATTTCCGGATAATACAGTTATAGCATGAATAAAAGACAATTATCATGAACAAGGAAATATAATAATAATACTTATATTATTGCCTCTAGGGCATATTTCCAACACATTCATCATTCATCACAACCTTTGGCCATATCACATCACAAAACACTTGCTGCAAAAACAAGTTAGACGTCCTCTAATTGTTGTTGCAAGTTTTTACATGGCTGCTATAGGTTTCTAGCAAGAACGTTTCTTACCTACGACAAAACCACAACGTGAATTGCCAATTTCTATTTACCCTTCATAAGGACCCTGTTCATCGAATCCGATCCGACTAAAGTGGGAGAGACAGACACCCGCCAGCCACCTTATGCAACTAGTGCATGTCAATCGGTGGAACCGGTCTCACGTAAGCGTACGTGTAAGGTTGGTCTGGGCCGCTTCATCCCACGATGCCGCCGAATCAAGATAAGACTAGTAACGGCAAGCAAATTGACAATATCGACGCCCACAACTACTTTATGTTCTACTCGTGCATAGTAACTACGCATAAACCTGGCTCTGATACCACTGTTGGGGATCGTAGTAGAAAACAAAAAAAATTCCTACGTTTCACCAAGGTCAATCTATGGAGTCAACTAGCAACGAGAGGAGAGTGCATCTACATACCCTTGTAGATCGCGAGCGGAAGCGTTCAAGAGAACGGGGAGGATGGAGTCGTACTCGCCGTGATCCAAATCACCGATGACCAAGTGCCGAACGGACGGCACCTCCGCGTTCAACACACGTACGGAGCGAATGACGTCTCCTCCTTCTTGATCCAGCAAGGGGGAAGGAGAGGTTGATGAAGATCCAGCAGCACGACGGCGTGGTGGTGGATGCAGCAGTGATCGCAGCAGGGCTTCGCCGAGCTTCTGCGAGAGGGAGAGGTGTAGCAGGGGAGAGGGAGGCGCCAAGGCTTGAGGTCCGGCTGCAATCCCTCCCCCCCTTTATATAGGCCCCCTAGGGGGGTGCGCCGGCCCTAGGAGATGGGATCTCCTAGGGGGGCGGCGGCCAAGGGGGTGGAGTACCCCCCAAGGCAAGTGGAGGCGCCCCCTCCCCTAGGGTTCCCAACCCTAGGCGCATGGGGGGCCCAAGGGGGGGCGCACCAGCCCACTATGGGCTGGTTCCCCTCCCCACTTCAGCCCATGGGGCCCTCCGGGATGGGTAGCCCCACCCGGTGGACCCCCGGGACCCATCCGGTGGTCCCGGTACAATACCGGTGGCCCCGAAACTTTCCCGATGGCCGAAACTACACTTCGTATATATAATTCTTCACCTCCGGACAATTCCGGAACTCCTCGTGACGTCCAGGATCTCATCCGGGACTCCGAACAACTTTCAGATTACTGCATACTCATATCTATACAACCCTAGCGTCACCGAACCTTAAGTTTGTAGACCCTACAGGTTCGGGAGACAAGCAGACATGACCGAGATGACTCTCTGGTCAATAACCAACAGCGGGATCTGGATACCCATGTTGGCTCCCACATGCTCCTCGATGATCTCATCGGATGAACCACGATGTCGAGCACCTAATCAATCCCGTACTCAATTCCTTTTGTCAATCGGTACGTTACTTGCCCGAGACTCGATCGTCGGTATCCCAATACCTTGTTCAGTCTCGTTACTGGCAAGTCACTTTACTCGTACCGTAATGCATGATCCCGTGATCAACCACTTGATCACGTTGAGCTCATTATGATGATGCATTACCGAGTGGGCCCAGAGATACCTCTCCGTCATACGGAGTGACAAATCCCAGTCTCGATTCGTGCCAACCCAACAGACACTTTCGGAGATACCTATAATGTACCTTTATAGTCACCCAGTTACGTTGTGACGTTTGGCACACCCAAGGCACTCCTACGGTATCCGGGAGTTGCACAATCTCATGGTCTAAGGAAATGATACTTGACATCCAGAAAAGCTACAGCAAACGAACTACACGATCTTTGTGCTATGCTTAGGTTTGGGTCTTGTCCATCACATCATTCTCCTAATGATGTGATCCCGTTATCAATGACATCCCCATGTCCATAGCCAGGAAACCATGACTATCTGTTGATCAACGAGCTAGTCAACTAGAGGCTCACTAGGGACACATTGTGGTCTATGTATTCACACATGTATTACGATTTCCGGATAATACAATTATAGCATGAATAATAGACAATTATCATGAACAAGGAAATATAATAATCATTTTATTATTGCCTCTAGGGCATATTTCCAACAGGGCGTCCCCGGCCGCACACTCGAGGGCGTGCTGACGTACCTCAAGGGCGGCAACGACCCGCCGTTGGCGTACCCGGCGAGGGTGGCCGCCCCGGCGCACCACCGACGCGCCGGGCCATTGGCGCCAAGGAGGTTCGGGTCCTCCTCCTCTTCTTCCTCCTCGCGATCTTCCTCGCACTCTTTCGGTACTCCGGCCCTGCTCGGCGTCAAGGCCGAGCCCGCGGCGGAGACGCCGCTCGGCCGGCGCACTCGCAGCGCCGGCATCGTCATCAACGTGGGCGGCGGACGCACCTCCTTGTTGGCTCCTCCTCCGCGCTTCGTCAAGCCAAAGACGGAGCCGGGGCTCGCGCCGGTGAAGACAGAGCTCGACGACGACGACGCGGCCCTGGAATGGGCGCGCAGGGACTCCATAGCGATGGAGAAGGAGCGCCTGGAGAAGGCGAAGGAGCGCCAGTGCGCCGGCCTGCACCGCTTCGCGGAGCGCCGACGCGGCCGCGACGAAGGCGGAGTCGTCGTCATCTGCGACAGCGACGACGACGACGCGCCGCCGCCACCAGCCCGCATTGGCGACGCCGGTCAGGGGTCCACCAGGGACGGCCGCGTCAAGGAGGAGAAGTCCGACGACGACAGCGACGATGGCGGCGACGACGGCGACTACTCGGCGTTCAGCCAGTTTCTCTTTTAGATTAGTTATCTATTTTGCTATGTAATGAAAATCCACGAACATGTCTAATATATACCCAAGTTTACCAAAATTTATCGTGTTTAGCCGAACTTCGCCGAACTGTGCCGAAATTTGCTATACAAATTTTATTTTTAAACGTGCCTGGGGACGGCCGTGGGGCCGGCCGCTGGGGACCAACTCGCCCCTAGGTCCAATTTTTGCGCCGGCTCACACCTAGGCGGCGATTTTAGGCGCCCCGGGGCCAACAGCTGGAGATGCTCTAACATACGAAGCTGTTCCACCAAGATGACTGCGCCGCGCGGCAAATAAACAAATCAGTTGTGCGGCTAACCGCTTAAATAATCCAGTCTTTTGGTGCACACTAGCCAGAGTTGTTCCACCCTAGATATTTTTGGAATTTTGGTCAAAAGTGGGAGTATCATGCATTACATGCAGCATAGTTTAGTGGAAAACATTCTGGTCTCCGAATCCAAAACCACCCACCAACCCTATAGTTTAGTGGGAGTATCATCAACCAAGGCATTTTGTGAGTGAAGAAATGTATCTCGTACTTTACAAAACTACTTAAATTAAACTCATGCATTAATTTGGATTAATTGCAGTGCATGCATGCTTGGCCACTACTACTCCCTCCGTTCCTAAATACTTATCTTTCTAGAGATTTCGACAAGTGACTAGATACGGAGCAAAATGAGTGTATTAAGTGAATCTACACTCTAAAATATGTCTATATATATCTGTATGTGGTAGTCCATTTGCAATCTCTAAAAAGACAAATATTTAGAAACGAAGGAAGTAGATGAGTACGAATATATTGGTGTGTTTTTTCTTAATTCTTGCATGCAAAGATTTAATGCGCCTCGAAAACTAAAAATGAGAGAGAGATGAGCCCTTTAAATTGGAAAAACAAAAAGAAAATTAAAATAAGCTCTATAAACCGAAAAAGGGAGTATATCCTAGCTAGGCATGAACAAAAGGATAAGCAGCAACCAGCCACAGGGCCTCATGAACAAGAAAAGTATCTGAAATTTCCTTCTGCCCTATATTATATCTAAAAAAATGCAGTAGCTCTCATTAGGTTGCGATCAAACCATGATTATTCGGCCCGTCAATCCGTTTCCTTTCATGCCACAGTTTTGGCATTCTTGCTAATCACTGCATTGACGCACTCCACCGTACCCTCTACCCATGTGCTGCATGCACCTCCCTTATGCCACGGCTAGACTAACTCCACGTTCAATGGGCCACAACCATTTATCGTCAGTGTACCGAGTCCATGTAACACGTACGTGTGATTTTACATCGCCGTTTTCAAATTTCTTTTGGTCGTGAATTGACGGTTGATCGACCTCATGCATATACTCCCTCCATTTTTAAATATAGGGTGTATAATTTTTGGCACAAAAATTAAAGAACGCACGTGAAGGCAAATTTTCACAAGTTCTGGACAAGATTACATCTGACTAATTAACATGAGAAAATAGAGGAGCTTGCATGATATAAGGAAATGTAATCAAATTCTTAAAAAAAAAATCCAAACGAGTGGTGCAACGCAATAAACCTTATATTTTGAAAAAAAATTTCAAAAATTTATACACAAGGAATGGAGGGAGTACTATATACGTGGACACATTAGAAAACTTGTACTCCCCACACTGATGATGGCAGTAGGCTAACTAATGTTCAATCAATCATTGCATCATCCGCGGCGCACAGCGCCGCATGCCACTGTTTCCGGGCCGCAAGATAAACAAATTAATCAACACTAGTTGTGCGCGCGGCTAGTCCAGTGGTTTGTTGCATCTGATCTGTTCTAGTCTTCTAGAGCAGTTGCATGGCACACCAAATTATTTTATCAAGGTGTTGGCTCGAGGTGGATTAGTACAGCTTAAACACGCATCAGATGTATATAAACAACATGCAGGGCAAAAAATCTGGAGTACAAATCCAAAACCAGCCGCCCTAAACTATATCTATCATATCTTCTACTTTTGATCCCAAAAGGTAAAGCTATTCACGCAAAGCGGAGCCAGGATTTGGACATAGAAGGGTGATGGGCGAAGATGCAGTGGTCAAGTCTCACATAACAAAACATGGAATTGCCGGAGTGATTGTTTCTTTAACAGATCGTCTATTCTTAATTTCTTGAAGGTTATCTGCTGGGCCACGACTTCGATTTGTATGTGGTCATCACTACAACATATGGACACACATGCGTTTATGACCTCTATGTGCAGCCGGCTGGAATCAGTTGCGCAAAGTTTATTCAACCAGTTTGATTGGAGAACCACTCATACTCATAGATTATATGGATGAGCTATGTAATCTCGAGTTTGGCCATTCTTTTTATTTGTTTTATTGTCTGAAACTTATTTCATGAACGTCTTATGATGCAGAAGCCGAGGTAATCCCCTTTTTGAAAAAAAAAATCTACACTGGGAACAACATTTTATTCTTCATTGGGCACCAATGTAAGTCCAATAAGATCGTGAAATATATGTTGAAGGAATCCGCTGCCTTATTTCGGTCAATAGTGCTCAGTTAGCTATGTCGCCTGTGTTTTTTTCTCAATCTTGCCACGTCATAAATTCAGTTCAGTGGGATCATATGATATCCTGAATAACAGCAAACACAACTTGCTGTTAAGCTAGACAAAGAAATCTATTTCAGGGCAAATCGTTTCTGCACCTTTGCATTGCAGTACAACAAAATCAACAAATATGTTCATGAACGTCCTATACAGTGTCTACTCTTTGAAAGCAAATCAAAGTTCAAAGGAACATGATTGCAAGCTCAACTTATTTGCTAGAGCCAATAATCTACCAACATATTTGCAAGCTCAACTTGGCACAGTACAACACAGTTGGAGCTCCTAGTGATCATTTCAATGCAGAATAGAAACACTAGCAGCTCTCTGAATTGCATGTTTAAAACACCTCTGACAAATGACAAGCTTCTGATGCTTTCATTAAAGCTCAGACAACATATCGGCTCGAGATTTCTCTCTGTTCTGCGGTGTCATAAGTCATCTCCCTCTCTGAAGTTTTCGGAAAGCACCGATCTGTTATGTTATCCCGATAGCGTGCAACCGAAGCATCTCCTCGGTATAACATGTCTTAGAGCCATGTAAGCAGATTTCTTCAGCTTCAGCCACCTTCCGTTCAGCCCATCTTAGCACACATGTCAACCGAAGCATCTTAGCACAGCCCATCCCTAGTCCCGAGTTCCCGACCTACTAGGTGCAGAGTTTGACTGTGCATGCCACTGTCTGTGCCCAATACTTGAGCCGAGCTTTCACTTCGTCAGGATCATCACCTGCCAAAGCCAGTAGTAACTGATCAGCCATGAGCAGCATGCCATTTGTTGATCACAAAGAAAAATAGGACATCATCATAAATGAATAGCAAATCAAAGACAGCTCCAGGTGCTTCGCGCTGCTGGTTTTGTATGAAGATATAGTGATATACTCAAGGTAGAAAGATTAGAATTTTTTAAAATTTGCAAATTCTTATTTTTAGGGGTAATTGTGTGTTGGAGAGAGGAGACATATTTTCTGTGGGGACTATTGCTTTGCTTTGTTGTGAAGCTTGTCTTGGAGAAGGTAGTTCAGCTTATTGAGTTCCTTTTCTCTTTTGTTTTATGATGCAACTGGGGATGTGACTTGAGTGGGGATCTCCCACACTCATGATTTCTGTTTTATAAAACTTTTACCGCTCCATGGTTCATCAACCAAAAAGAAACAGAGAGAGAAAATCAACACTCTGATGTTCTGATCGTTATAATAAAAGGCAAACCATGGAGGCATAAACATAGAGTTCTGCCACAACGGCAGAGAAACCTTGCCATCTTCGCGGCATCCCGAAACAATTGTAACGAAATCGAAACAGACGTGCACAGGACAGGAAAAGAAGTCTTACCAGGGCCGGAGATCTTCCAGTCTGGGATGGGTGTGGCGGCGGCGGGCTCCAGCTGCCCGACCAGAGTCCTCTGCTCGTCGAGGAACCTCCGCGTCATGGAGTAGCAGAGCTCCAGGCCGGGGAGCGTCCCGCAGAGGCCCGGGATCTCGTGGTAGGAGAAGCCGAAGCCGAGGTCGAGGCAGCCCTTGAGCTCCTCCAGGTCCTCCTCCGTGAGGCTCCTCGTCCTCCTCCCCACCGCCGCGCCGACACTGCCACTGCCAGAGGCAGCGTCCGCCTCGAGCATGACGCACCTGCCGGTCCGCCGCCTCCGGGGCTGCCGGCCGTTGCTGCTGCTGCTTCTGGTGGTGGCAGGGTTGGCGCCGTCGGACGCCGGCAGCTGCGGCTGCGAGGAGAAGTAGGAGGTGGAGGAGATGGCCGCCATGCTCTCTCTGTCTTTCTCTTGAGACGTTTGTCTATCTGGAATTCGTCTGCTGCTGCTGCTGCTGCTGCTTGGTCGGTTTCTAGAGTTGGCTTGGGCTGTGGCTTATTTATAGAGGCAGGGCAAGAGCTCGTTTGCTCATTGGCTGGCTGTACAGGAAAAGATACTTGTTTATTCTTAGGTGATTGATTAACTCATGGGAAGCCTACCTTTTCTCGGGCTAATTGTGCCAAGAAAACAACATTTTGAGTGTGACGTTCGTTTCTGTAGGAAGAGAAACAACTTATTCTATGTTAGCCATGCCATGCGCGAGGGCGTAGATGGGCGCGTGCTTAATAAATAATCTGGCAACCAACACAAGTGTTCCATCGTGCTACTACTTCGTTGTGGCGGCCAACATTTCGTGTTAGTGATGACGGAGTAAATGTCACTCTCCTGCTGGTGATGGTGGTGGCGGTGTCGGTATTGCGTTCTCCAGCTGTACGGGACAGGATCAGGCGCAGATGTTGGATGGGTCAGGACCGGAAATTGCGTGCACTAGGTACGACGTTGTCGCCATGGCTCATGGGGCCACCCACCGCCACCGGCGGCATGCATGGCAGGGGCCGGCCGGGTTCTCCGTCAAGTAACCACCACTAGAACCCTAAAAAACCACCACTTGAACCCCTGTGCCGCCCGCACCGCACGCGCCCTCGGCAAACATATATCATGTCACTCCAAGCCAGCGCAACAAGTTTCTGCAGCTGGCCTGGCTCTTTTACTTTTACGTACTCGCACCCTCGATCGATCGACATCGACCGACCAAATGGTTGCTCATCACGTACTCATTTGACCATGCCTCCGCTCCACGCAAAACGCAATTCGACGGCCTCAGTAACTAAACACCACTAGCACTCCTACTAGTTCTCTACTAGTCGGAGTGTCGTATCGTGCTAGTTCTCTACTTTTTTTTTACTACTGCTCCTTTCGTTTCTAAATATAAGTCTTTTTAAAGATTTTAATATGGACAACATACGAAGCAAAGAGGATGTGGTTAAGAGCTGGGACGTGCCGTGCTACTTTGTACGAGGACATGAGGTGGCCAGGTGGAAGCCCTACGCGGACCTGTGTGGATAAGTACGAGCACGAGAACGAGCAAGAGAAGTTGTGGCCGAGGACCGCTAGCAGCGCCGGCCGCCGGAACCTTTGGTGCGGCGTGGGGCAGAAGCCAGCCGCCGTGAACCCACGAGCAACCGTCCCTGGCCGCTTATTTGATCACCGCCACGACGCCAGCCAGCCACATTTCGCTTGCTCAGCCGCCGTGGGGGATACCAGCCACGTGATTTGTCTCGGGCTGTCTCTGTGGATTCTGGTGGTGGTGGCCGTCCAAGGCCCCGACGGCAACGTTGCACCATCCAGCCAGCTGCATTGCATGCGGCGTTGATGCATGCGTACGTATGGAGGAGTGCGCACGTACGTGCGTGCCGCAACCAGGCAACACGTAGGGAGGATCCTACGTGGGGGCTGGGGACTGGCATGTCGATATGCCCTGTTTTCTTTCTTTCCGGTCTCACGTGCTCTGTTCGGGATGCCATGATTGTGTAAACAGAGTGGATAGGATTTCAGGTGTGTCATGTCTAGTGCAATCATCCAGGGGTCACAAGGTTTCATTTTAGACGTTGCGGCTTGCCGTTACATCTTCTTAGGCTTGATCCTAGTTGATTATACCCGACGATGACAGTGTTTCGTTAGCACTCTTTGGAGTTGCTCAGATTTGATTTTCATGATGAAAACCTAGAATCACGCCTTCGGTGAGTGGATCAAGTGAGGGTGATGCTTGAGTGTGGTTTCCTTCTTAGAGACATTGCTGCTAGAGAAGTTTTTCAGTTGTCCTTGTGTTGTCAAGAGATAGGTGATTGGTGCCGATGCTCGTTCTTGTAGTTCGTTGGTCATTTTTTTGTTCGCTTAGTTTTTTCTCTAGACATAACTTTGATTTTGTATGACTTTGCAATTTATTGATGTGGTCTTCTATGTGTTGGTGTTGATTGTATGCATCATAATCATGCATAGATCATGTGTTTGCTCATTGTATTATATTGTTGTTTCCTTCTGAGTCAATGAAATTCACTCACTATCAAAAAAATATCTATACTGCCAAACAAAACCCATGTTGTTGTTGCTTTATTTCTCCATGTCACTTTATGACAAAAACTTTCGGATTGTCGAATTAATCAGATCTGCCTCTTTTCCGCGACAGGGTCTTTGAATGGAACCGCTTTTGGATGATTGGACATGGAAGGATTGAAATAACAAAAGGTAATGTGAATCAACTGAGGTTGCCTTTTTCAAGCAAGTGAAATGGTGGATTTGTTGTGATATTTTTTTATGAACATCTTCTAGAATTTGTTGCGTGGCTCGAGCGATGTGCCAGAAGCCAAGACGATTAGGCAAAGACGGAGATGATACAGTGAATGTGAGGGGACACAAGACGGGGCCGGGAGGCAGCGTAGAGGGGTGGCACAACGGCGTGGGGTGCCTAGGTGAGGAGCCGTGATGGGGAAGCACAATGACATTGGTCACGAGAGGCCAAGGCGGGTGCTGAGGGAAGGCGAGCGGAGGTGCAGGGGCTACTACAGACCTACCGATGATGGTGGCTGCTGCGGGAGGCGGCGCTGAGGACCGACACGACACCAAGGCATCGTCGTATGGGAGGGGGGAGGGGGTTATTGAAACTTCAGCCTATGAGAAAACTGTTGATAGGGTAGATCTTATCAACTGCCACGACACTGGAAAAAAAATCAACTACCACGTTGGATACATCCAAGCACTCGATGACACTTCCTAAATATTGAATAAACGTGGTGACACCCTACACAATATCCATGAAATGAAAACGATCCATTGACAAATCTCAATGGACAAGAAACATCAGGTCTGGGATCACAAATGATCTTGGGCTTTTTGGCAAATTGCAAGCTTTTGCTCTATATCCGAAAATCCATCTGGACCACACATTAGCTGAGCTGGTGGTGCAGAGTTGTCCCCAGGAAACCCATTTTTTGTGGACAAAAGCCGTGCAATTTTGAAAAGAACGAAAAACAAACTTTTGATATAAATGGGGTCTGGAATATTCTTTACTGACCAACACCACTACATAGGGTCACATAAAAGTCGTTTTCTTTTCAAGGACATAAAAGTCGTTTGTAGGTTGTTTTGGTGTTTGGGGTGATGGACTGACGGATGTTGACTTGCACACTGCGCCTTCACAAAAATTGCAAAATCGCAAGGTGAAAATTTTCACGTTTGGAGGCTATCTACATAACCAGCACACACAAGAGAAAGATTCTCCTGAGTAGATAATACCGCCGTGAATTTCTGCTGGCCATAAAAATAGCGGTCCAAGAATCGATCGTGACGGTTCATGCATGTCAATTGTCGATAAAAGGGTGAAAACAAATGTGCATGGACTGGAAGTATATGTCTCATAAAGATTTATTGATTAGGTGATTTATAGATTTTTTCTGATGAGATCGACAACAGCTGATTTTTACAAACTAATCCACAGCCCCACGCCACTAGTGACAATGTGACATGTATACCCATGTAGTCATGTACAGGTGAGTTGTCTTGTGCATGAGCCATGTTCCTTTACAACAACAGTACGTAGTGCTGCTCTTTTTGTTTAAAGTTTGTCATTTGATAGGTCCTTGAGAGCATACTTTTCATATTCAGCCAAAGAGCATATTTTCGTGATGTTAAAATTAACAACATTAATTTACACTGCAATTTTGTATTTTGGTGCATTATTCGTTTTACATGCATTTGTTTATGTTGTTTGCACTGGTTAGATGCGTTTTTTCCATAATCTGCACAAACAGTTTAAAATTGTGCCCTCAGTCCGAAAAGCTTGTCCCAAGCTTGTCCTTTAAATGAATGTATTTAGCACTAACTTGATGCTAGATACATCCATTTGAGGGACAAACTTTTTTAAACGGAGGAAGCAATTGCTAGCATAAATCTGCACAAACAGTTTCAAATTATGTAATTGCTAGCATAAATCTCAAACATGATATAGATACATACCTGTCTTCAACGTACATGCATTATTGTGTTAGTACTAATCTAGCAAGTTAATCTGAATTGCCAAACATGATTTTGTTTTGAAACAACAATACTATATCAAAAGTAAATTACATCTCATCATTCAGCAACTGCATGCTAAGCCTTATATATCCAGATAAATAATGCTATGAAAAGGTTACAGTGATGCATTGGCAGGCATGGAAAATCAGTAATGTTCAACAGGAGCGAAATGAAGGTTCCATAATTTCCACTTCATCTCACCTTTTATAAGCGCGAATACTTACAAGGGTGGACATACAGATACGGCAAAGTCTTCCTGGAGAGGAGATTCGGCTGAGATGATCATTAAAATGATTAATGAAAAAACTGATTATTTTGAACTCCAAAGGCCAAAGCTAAACTATACTATACTACCAATCATTACATCCGCGCACTTGATCACATACGCGTTGTTCCTCGAAGATAACCGGGCCGCGTAACAAATAAACAAATTAAGCATTTTTTCAAGAGTAACAAATTAAGCATTTAGGTGTGTAGCTAACCGATATATATATATATATATATATATATATATATATATATATATATATATATATATATATATATATATATATATATATATATCCAGTGTTTTGTTGCACACTAGCCAGGCCAGAGCTGTTGCATCCTAGATATTTTTGCTTCAGGCAGATATTTTAAGCATGTAATGCTGTGCATGCACATATATACGACATGCAGGCCGTTGCCCAGCTATAGGTTACTGGAAAACATTCTGGTCTCCGAGTCCAAAACCAGCTAGACACCCCTAATCTAGTTTGTAGTATATACATCATATATTTTTTTGAAACGGAGGCAAAAGCTTTGCCTCATATATTAAATAAGAAGGAGAAAGAGTTTATTACAACACACAGCCAAGAATCGGCATGATAATTATTCTCGCAACAAAAAAGACCCTAATTTCTTCGCCCCGGCCTTGACCCAAAGGTTTGTCTCATCGATGATGGTGTTCAGTAGGATTTGCGGAGGTGCACTCTTATGCCTAAACACCCTTGCGTTACGCTCGTTCCAGATAACCCACAAAACCAGCATTGTAATTGATGCCTTCACTTTTCGGTCGCTGGTGCCCACAGTGCACGTGCTTGCCCACCACTCGTGGATGGAGTCGAACAAGTGCCAAGTGGAAGTGTCCAAGTCGTAGATGTGAAGATTCTGAATCACCATGTTCCAAAGGCGGAGAGTGAAGCGACACCGAAAGAAAAGGTGGGGACCGCATTCCTGAACCCCCCTGCACAAGGGACAAGGGCCACAGTTTGGCCAACCTCGCCTCTCCAATCTATCGGCAGTCCATATCCTATCCTGAAGCGCGAGCCAAGCGAAGAACTTGACTTTCGGAGGGGCTCAAATCTTCCAAACCATTTGGTCCAAGGGGGAGAGGACCAAGCCCAAAAATTGCGCCCTATAGGCGGAGGCAGCAGAGTAGTGTCCAGAACTCGTGTGCTTCCATAGAATATCGTCCTCAACAAGCTCGTCCAAATGCACCTCTTGCAGCAACGTCCAGAGGGTGAAGAATTGCGAGACAAGCTCGACGGAAACCGAAGCGGGTGGCCTGATTTTGATAATCCACGCATTCTCCTTGAGGGCCTCCCGAACCTTCCAGCACTTTCGGGAGGAGGCCTCGAAAATGAGTGGAGCAACGTCTTTGGGCCTGCGACCAAGGAGCCAAGGGCTGTCCCAAAAAGGTGTCTTTGCACCATTCCCGACCGTGATGGTTGTACAGGCATAGAAAAAGCTAAGGTCGCCCTCGTCACATGGGTTCCCGCCCCCAACCCACAACTTCGTGGGTTCTTTCCACTTGTACCACGGCCACCGCAATCTCAAGGCCCGCGCAAACTTGTTGGTGTTGAGGACCCCAAGCCCACCAAAAGCAAGCGGCCTGCTCACAATGTCCCAGTTGACCTTGCACTTTGCTCCCGTGGTTTTATCCGACCCAGACCAAAGGAAGGCCCACTCAAGCTTGTCGATGGTTTGCAGGATGGTGGGTTGAATGACAAGTGACGTGATGAAGTAGATCACCTGGGAAGCGAGCACCGATTTGACAAGCGCAGTACGGCCAATGGTGGTAATGTTTTGACCCTCATATGTTGTCAATCTGCTCGCGACCTTATCCACGAGAAATTGAAGATCAGCAAGCTTGAGCTTCCACACAGAGAGCGGCAGACCCAAATAGCGGAGTGGGAAGGAGGCCCTAATAGCCGGAAGACCGCGAGTAATATGGTCCAAGTCGAGGTTGCCGCACCTGATGGGGACCACCGAGCTCTTATGGAAGTTAGTGCACAGGCCGATGACATCCCCAAAGCCCCTCAGAATGGCCGCAAGGTTGTCCACATCCTTCTTGATCGGCGCGACGAACACAGCCGCATCATCTGCGTAGATAGAGGTTCGCACCATTACCCCTCTCCCACGGATCTTATGCAAGAGGCCCTTCCTCGTTGCCACGTCCAGGATTTGCTTCAGAGGGTCAATGGCGATGACAAAGAGGAGGGGGGAGATGGGGTCTCCTTGCCGTAGACCCTTGCCATGCTTGATGGGAGAACCAGACACCCCATTCAAGAGAACCCTCGAAGATGAGGAACAGAGGAGAGCCGCAATCCACCCACGAAATTTGCTAGGGAAGCCTCGTCTCCGCAGTAGATCAAGCAAATACTCCCACTTAACCGAGTCAAAGGCCTTTCGAATGTCAATCTTGAAGAGGAGAGAGGGGGTCCTGCTCTTATGCAGCCGACGCGCAAGGTTTCTAACATACATGAAGTTGTCGTGGATGCTCCGTGTTTTGATGAAAGCACTTTGGGCGTTAGAGACGAGGGCGGACATGTGCGGGCCAAGCCTGACAGAGAGCACCTTCGCGATGATCTTCGCGACCGCATGGATGAGGCTAATGGGCCTAAAGTCGATGATGCTCTCCGCCCCATCTTTCTTGGGAAGCAACACAATATTCGCAGAGTTGAGCCACTGCAGGTTTGCCGTATGTAAGGAGTCAAAGCATTGGATCACCCTCATGAGGTCGTGCTTGATGATGCCCCAGCACTTCTTGAAGAAGAGACTGGTGAAGCCATCCGGCCCTGGCGCCTTGTCAGTAGGCATGCTATTTATCGCCTCGAGGACCTCCTCCTCAGAGAAGGGTGAATCAAGCTCGTGTAGGTCATGCGACTCCAGATTGAGCTCCTCCCAATTGAAGTCCTTCGTGCTTCTGTTTCCTCTTTTCATAACTTGCAAGAAGTGGTCATGGTTTATTTTCTCTTTGGCCTCGTGCTCAATCACCCACCCTTGATCATTCATGATACGATGAATGTGGTTTTTCCGCCTTTGCGCGTTGACCCGACGGTGAAAGAATTTGGTGTTGGCATCTCCTTCTTTGATGTTAGAGATTCTAGCACACTGCTTTTTGCGTGCTTTTTCAAGCACGGCCAAGCTTATGATCCTTCTCTTAAGGCGGGCCCGAAGATCACACTCCGCGGGGGAGAGAAGCCTTCCCTCCTGAGCAATGTCGAGGCGTAATATAACCAAGAGGGCGGCATGGAGGTGGACCTTAGCCTTAGAGAAGAGGCCCCTGCTCCACTCCGTGAGGCGCAGCGCCGTTTTCTTAAGCTTGTGAAACAGAAGGATGTACGGGTCTGTGTGCTCAACAGGCTCGACCCATGCCTTTTGGACCACCTCACTGAAACCGGGCATAGAAGCCCAAAAGTTCTCGAATTTGAGGGTCTTGGGCCTCCTTGGACCTTTATCCTCGGCAAGCAAGAGTGGGCAATGGTCAGAGAGGGACGAAGAAAGCGCATGGAGCACGTGATCATTGAAGGTTGTGTCCCACTCTGCATTGCAAAAGAAGGAGTCGAGCTTGCATAAGGTGAGATTTGATCTCTCGTTGCTCCATGTGAACCTCCTGTTCTGAAGGTGGATTTCTTTGAGCTCACAGCTATGGAGCGATGCGCGGAACCGATTGATACGGCTGCAGTTCACATTCCTCTTGTTCTTATCCCGAGCCCGCTAAATCTGATTGAAGTCCCCAGAGGCGAGCCAAGCCATCCCCGCGGGCGGTTTCTGGGTAGCGAGCTCATCAAAGAAAGCATCTTTGAGCGAGTGGTCGGTGGGGCCATAGACGGTAGTAATTTTGAAGGTCACACCCGAGTCTCTGACACGAACCACGGCCGAAAGGCAGTAGGTAGCCACGGTGATATTAGTCATCTCCACCAAGAGGTCGTCCTAGAGAAGAAGGATCCCTCCCCTGGTGCCATTAGCCGGCCGCTGCGCGAAGCTACGCAGCCTGTGGCCCCCCAAAAATGTCGTCGTGTATTGATCAATAGCGTGAAGCTTCGTCTCCCGTAGACACACCACTTGACAGGAGGAGGAAGCAATGGTGGCATTAACGGTGGACCGCCTGTCCGGGCAATTCAGTCCCCTAACGTTCCAGCTCAAGAAGTTAACTGGTTGTACTTGCAGTAGTAACCCACAGCAGCCCTTGAGCACAGCCACACATCACAGATTAGGACAACCATAGGATGCAGATGAAATGAACTAGTGGCAGACTGCCAGTATAAAGTGGCAACATCCAGAGCAAATGGGTGAGCAAGCACCCATGTAGTCCTGAGACACGGCGTTGAACTAGCACGCCAGCAACTAACTACCCCTGGTAATATAAGTAGGTGCACTAACATGGCAAACAACAGTCCCAGGTTTTTTGAGCAGCAACTCAAATTGCTGCCTGCTGCAGCACGGCTTCCTCGTCTCTCTCCAAGTCCAGGGCGCCTCCACCTCCATGCGCCAGGAGCGCGTCTTCGACAGCAGCAGCTTCAGCATCATCGAGCTTGAACAACCCCCTCATGGCAGCGAGCACCTCCGGCGACAACTGCTCCTTGAAGCGATCCGCAAATGCGTCCGGAACCGTCGTAGTCACGTCCTCTCCATTCTTAACAATGCCGAGGGAGCGACAGACAAGAATCTCTGCCGCACGAGCTACGGGCGCACCCTTGGGGCAGCCTGCCGCCCTCGTCTTGTGCAGCGAGAAGGCGCCATCAACAGCAGAGATGGTGAGTCCAGCCATCGTCTTCCGACGTGCCGCAGGAGCTCGTGGAGGAGTTGGGGTCGGAGTAGGTGTTGGCAAAATGGCGTCCTGGCGGTCTTCGAAAAGCGGTGTGAGGCATTGCAGGCCAACCACATCGGACGCATCAGCCCGACAGCGCCGTACAGGAGAGGGGGTGCGGCGCACCGGCCCGTTGGACAGCAGCGGCGGCGTGGGGGAGGTCTCAAACCCAGGGGGTCTGGTGGGAGACGGCACCGGCAGCAGCATCATGGGAGGCGCACGGAGCTGGAGAAGCGCGGGGCATGGCGCGCCAGGCATGAGCGATAGTCTAGTTTATAATGTATCTATCCTAGTCTAGTTTTGGTCCCACGATGTGAAGTTATACATGGCAGTTGGTATACAAAGACATAAAAAAAAAGGATAAGCAGCAACCAGAGCCCCATGACCCATGAACCAAGAAAAGTATCTCAAAATCATGTCCGCCATATAACCAAGAAAATTAGGAGTAGCTTTCATTTGGTGGCAATCAAATCATGATTACTTTGGCCGTCAATCCGCTTTCTACCACAATTCTTGGTCCTCTTACTAATCACTGCTTTGACCGGAGAGTGGAGACCCTCAGCATCGGCCATTATAATGCATGTATGCTGCAGGCACCACCAGGCAGTGCCCTCTTAACTCTCTTTGTTTAAACAAAATTCTAAAATCAGATTGATCCAGTGTTCAAACAAACAAACAACAAGATACTTGAGCCGCGCGAATTAGTTGTGCGGGTAATCCAGTGTTTTGTTGCGCTTGACCTGTTCTTGTGTACTAGCAGTAGCAGAGCTGTTGCACCCTAGTAGAATTTTGATTGATCAAAATAGGGGCTCGAGGTGGATTTATAATTTAAGCATGCACATACGACATGCAGACCGTTGGCCACCTATACTTTAACGGAAAAGGGTTTCTGGTCTCCAAATCCAAAAACAGCCACCCTAAATGCATAGATCTATCACCACATCTATCTAAAATAGTCTTTAGTTTGGTCCCGGCCAGAAAGCGAAGATATTAATGTGAAGAAAAAGACATAAGCAGACACCAGAGCCCCAAGAACAAGAAAAGTGTTTGAAAATTCAGTCTACCATATCTATAGAAAATCATCTGTGTAGCTTTCATTAGGTGGCAATCACATCATGATTACTTTGGCCCATCCCCTGGTTAATAGACTAACTTGGCGTAGCACTATATGCGCGCCTCTACACTTTCCTGGAACTTTATCAAACATTAAGATCTACTCAAGCATAGCAGGTAGTGTATGGTAGCTCTCCAGCACTGGTTCATTATACAGGGCATGGTGTTCTCAAGAGGTGCACTTAGTAGTAGCATCGAAGCTAGCTATCAAGTTGTATACATAATCTAGTGTAGTTAGTATTCCCTCCGTTCTATAATTTGAACTAAAACCACGACAAGAACTATGGAACAAAGGAAGCACTGTGCAAATAAACAATGTTTACAGATCTGACTACAGATCTTACACAGCCATCTGACTACAGATCTTAAAGCAAGCAACCATAACACATATGTTCCCATGACTTGCTTAGTCTCTTGTTAGGAAGGTTCTCTCCTACTCCCTCTGTCCCACTAGTGTAAAAAATGTTCTTATATTATGGGACGGAGGGACTATTTTTGAACCAACTCTGTTCCAACTCCTGGAGATGCTTCACGGTTGAGAGGTCACAGGACACCGTCTTCATGTTCGGCATGGCACCAACACATTGGCCCGTAAGTAGGGTCTGTATGCGCAACAGTTGGCCTGAACACCCCACAACTAGCTAAACTCAAGCAAAACGATACGGCAAAGAAAACAGAATGAAACTACAAGTACAAAGGCAAAACTTAAGCAACAGCAGAAGCTACCACCAGCGCTAGTCAGGAGGCCGACCAGAGTCTTCAATATTGTGAGACACTGTGGCAGGTCAACATCACTAAACTTCTATTGCATCAATTTTTGACACAAATTGCATCGATTTGGTGTGGACACGTAACAGAAAATATGCTAGTCATGGATTCTCAATCATGTGGGTGCAAGATTAAAGCCTTACTTTTCAAGGTGCAAAGAGTTCACTCCTTGCTGAACAGGACTAATCATAATCAGTTGGCAAGGATCCTACAAAGCATGCTAAGCTGCAATAACATAATTTAGTCCAAGCAATTGATTGCTAAGCTATATACATGGGGAAATGCAGGAGAAACCTGAAGCTTAGACTCAGCAAATGCAATGACGACAACAGGGATGATACCCTTCCACCAGCCTCCATCAGTGCAACATTGTGACCAGTTTTCCATTGCTTGGTGGTTCAGTGGGCATGCATAAATTTTCTCCACAGCCAAAGCCAAATAAGTACAGCAGTACAACACTTGATCAGTTGTTGTTTCTTGAACTGCCATTACTGACAAGAGGTAAGCTATTTCTAGATCAGGAGCTACAAGATAACTTAGGCTGAGAAAACAAAATATTAACTGCGTACCACAAGGAATATTTGCACATGCGAGCATTCAGACATCTGCTAAACTGCTTGCTAGCTCATCCAAGATGGTTAGTGTTTTACTAGCTCAGACATCTTGAAATATGTTCTTGCATTTTTCCAGTAAGATGCGAGAAGTGCTCAGCACGAATTTGCCAAAATGTGTTGTGCTAATACACAATTATATTGACAATGCTACTCACACATTCTGCTATTCACTCTGTCCTTTGTGCTTTAAACTAATGACTTTATTAGGTTTAGTTAGTTTTAAGTCATAGTTGCTTTCAATTACGGAAAGCAAAAGGAAAATTGAAATGTTTAATGCACCATGAGTTCCAGCTTACAACAGCACTACATTTGCTTGGACGTAAACCTAGATTGTCATTTTCTGCCTACAACTGAATGAAAAGAACGACATGGAATAAAGTATTTCCAGTAAAATGACGAAAGGTGGGGCCAAAGTTCTATTCCAACCAGGGGAGTCCTACACTATGTGTCAAAAAACTAAAAAAGGTTAGTCATACTGGTCTTCAGCTCAATATGAGCAGTGATCAGGAATTATACAGCACGATTTCAACTTTCAGTGACTAAGCAGAAGATTTGCAAATAGTGAGTGACAACAGTTCTTAATTTGCTATTAGCGTTACAACCAGGACAGCCTAACAACCATTTGCAAATAGGAAGTGATAACAATTATTAATTTATTATTAGCGTTACATCATACTACAACCAGGACAGCCTAACAACACGGGGCACATACGAACTGCAAGTATGATGGCGGCCTAATCTGGACAACATAAGATAAGGCATACCAACAACAGATACCTTGCAGTATAACTAGATGTACTGTACTACAACAGTTGGACAATATAACCAGTACACTGAGTCACTGAACGATGAAACCTCAACGGAGTAATACCGTTGATCTAGAAAAACTATCATTTCAGTAGTCATCCTTGAGCTTCAGGTCAAAATTGCAACCAAAAAAAGGGGCATGCTCAAATTCCAAATCAGAAAGGAGATAGTTGCCATCATGCTCACCTGCAAGAAAACAACGGGTTTGTTGGAGCAGTTACAACAAAAGATTTTGCCATGCAACGACACATGTAGATAATTTGTGGTATGTTTCTGAAGACAATAGTATTTGATCAGTCAAAAACAGGTCACTGAGGTGAGGGGGGAGCATACAGATAAAGTTTGAAGAAGATTTTTTTTCCCTTTTGGAGCAAAAAGCAACTGACCCCGGTTTCACAGAAACTAAATTCAGATTCAAAACAGCCCCCATAAGTTTTCTTAAGTTTGAGCAAGTTCATAGAACAAAATATCAACAACTACAATACCAAATCAATATCAATAGATTCATCATGAAATATGTATTCATAGTATATTTATTTGGTATAGAAGGCTGATATTTTTGTGCATAAACTTGGTCAGACTTCAGAAAAGTGTGACTAAAGACAAAACTTAGGGCATCTATCTTGTGGAAAGAGGGACTAGGTTAACAGTAAGCCATTAATTAATGTAATTTACTGCCACAGTAGGCAAGAGGGAAGGCGAAGGCGGTGAGACAAACCTAGTCTTGAGCTTAAGTACGCCGTTGGAGGAAGGAACTCAGGATCAAGCTCCAATGTTGTTTCATCATCTGGATCGTCCAGGGATATCTAAGATACATTCAATTCGAGGTAATCAATTGCATAAACGCGACGCCTACTCATGACATGAACAAGGTGGGAAATATTTTAGATCATAGTCATCAGTAACACTGTGCTAGTCACTAAGTAAGCCATCTTATAGCAGTCACAAGGTCGTAGGTGAAGTAATTAGCACAGTGATATAACCTCTGGCTCTTATTCTAATCTAATTCCATAAAGCCATGTGTATAACATAGTAGTGCACTAAAAAAATAGTTAGCTTATGACTGAGAAATGTTAGCCATCAGCATCCAGGACAGTTCAAATCGCTTTAATAATTTTCTTAGCTCATTATTAACTTATTATCGCCACTTACTCCAACTACAGGTTATTAGTGATTATCAGTCCACTCCATTCTAGTGTATCATCTAGATGCACAACTACATTTCATCACACTTGAGAGCAATTTGGGATCAGGCAAAAAGTTACCACATACCTTCGATGGTTCATCGATGTCATAAATACTGTCCATGGAGACTTGCAAAAAGCCCATTGCCCTCTCCACCTTCTTTCGTATGCCTGGTCCCGGAATCGAAACATAGGAAGGATTTAACACACACAAAACAGTAAAAACTTGTTTTTTATTTCATTGTATTTTCTTTAAGAACAGGGCAGAGCAATCCACAGAGCTATCATAAGAGAATAGTGGCTAAAGAAGTTCAGTTAAACAGAAAGCATACGCTCTTCTTGCTTGTCGGCCATCAGTCTCTGCATATCATTCCCGGTGAAACTCGCAGTCTCAATGCCACCCTTAGCCCACTCGCAGCATTTCATCCAGTCCCCATCGCTCAGAGAGCTCGGTTTCGCCACGCCCTTCGACCCCTGCACGCTCCCTGCTGCTGCTGCTGCTGGTGCGGCCTTCCCGGCGGCGCCGGCCGGCGGAGCTTTGCCGGCTCTACCGAGGTCTCCCAGGGCTCGCCGCCCCGCCCTGGCCGCAGGCCCGCGCGCCACCCCGGCTTTCTTCCCATCAACGCCTGGCCAAACAACGGCAGGGACGCGCAGCGGGTCAGCACAATGAGAGAGTTGGCCGTGGATCCGGCGAGGTGGGCAGGTGGTGGGTTAATTACCTCGGAAGATGGGCAAGTTCTCGTTTTGCACGAGGACCGGAGCCCGCGGAGCCTGCATTTCCTCCGACGGTCCGGTGGCGTCGCCGGATCGCGCTTGCTTGCTCGAGCAGTTATACTCCCACCGAGATGCGAAGCTGGAACTCCCGGCGGGGGTAGAACCCTGGAAATCGCAGGAATTGGCGCGCGCTGCGCAAGAACCCTAGCCCGACCTTGGATTTCGGAGGCTCGCCCGGCGGAATCCGTGGAAGTGGAGTGGAACAGTGGCAGGCTCGCTGGGGAAGGAGGGGGGAGGAGGCTGAGGACGGAACAGGTGACGCCAACCCAAACCTGGCCAACTGGGCCGGCACGGCACGCTAAGTACACGGGCCGGCACGCGTGCTGCCCTATCTGGCACAGCGGCCCGAGTAACAGATCGAGGCACAAATTTTTTCTGAAAAAAAAAACATATCAAGCCACGTATCTCCGAAAATCCTGTTTGACGCTAACTGCGTCAAAATGTCGAGCATTCGCACACGCGATCTCCCAGTGCGAGGCAGCCGGTTTTGTCGAGATACGCTAGAATTGGGCCGGCCCATTTCCCCACTGCGAGGCAGCCGGTTTTGGGAACCTTCCAGAAGGTTCCCTGAACCGGTTTTTTATTTTTATACCAGTTTTATGGTTTTCTTTCGTTTGCCTTTTTTCTGATTCATTTCCTTTTTTCCATTTTCTGTTTCTTTTCCTTCTTTCCTTTCCTTTCTTATGTTTTCTTTTTTCGTTTTTTATTTCTTTTGAAAATTGTTCGAAAAGTTTAAATTTGTTCATGTTTCTAAAAAATGTTCAAAAATGTTCATATTTAAAAAAATCACAATTTCGAAAAATGTTCACATTTTTAAAATATTGTTTTGCACGTTCCAACAATTGTTCTTGTCTTACAAAAAATCTTTGGAATGTTTTTGTTCATTTTTTCACAATTTTAAAAAATGTTCCTGCTCCAAAAATTATCCACAAATCCCAAATTTTGTTCATATTTTCATTTTTCCAGGAGTTTCAAAAATGTTCCTATTTAAAAAATTGTTCACAAGTTTAAAAAATTGTGTTTGCAAATTTTGTTCAGGAATTTCGAAATATGTTCACGTCTCCAAATTTTGTTTTGGAATTCAGAAAAATGTTCCCATTTCAAAAGAATTGTTAATGATTTTCAAAAAATGTTCTTGTTTTCAAAAGTTGTTCACAATTTCAAAAAATTATTTGTGTTTTAAAAATAAGTATTGTTTTCTATATTAGTTCATAATTTCAATAAATGTTCACAGTTTCAAATTTTGTTCCCGTTTTCAAAATATGTTCGCAATTTCAAAAAAATATCCGTGTTTCAAAAAATGTTGTTGTTTTCGAAATTTGTTCATAATTTCAGAAAAATGTTCGTGTTTCAAAAAATGTTCTCATTTTCAGGTAGAAACACAATTTCAGGACAATGTTGATGTTTCAAAAAATCTTCGCGGTTTCTACATTTTGATCGCAATTTCAAAAGATGTCCCCATGTTTTTTGTTCTCATTTCCAAAAAACATAAGAATACAAATATTGTTCGCATTTTAAAAGAATAATCGTGTTTTAACTTTGTTGGTTTTGAATTTAAAAATGCTTTTGTTTAAAAATATAATTTGTGGTCTTAGAAAATATTTGGGAATTTCCAAAAGAAGAAAACAAAAAAAATCACTTTTTCAAAAACTGTTTGTAATATAAAAAATAATTGCGGCATTTCAATACTGTCTGCGACTTTGAAGGAATGTTTTTCAAATCTCCACCTTGCTGTGTATTCTTATAGTGTTTTGTGCCTATATGCTGTGTGCGAGGTTAGGGGATCGAATCCTTGTCGTTCTCGTTTGTTTCGTAGCTACTCCCTACGTCCTAAAATATAAGAATGTTTTTAATACTAGCATAGTATTAAAACATCTCGTACGATCGTGCCGCTCCAACCGGTCCCTCCCGCAGCAACTCCTTTTTTAGGGAAAACGCAGCAAGTCTTTCGAGAGATCCCTACTTGCCCCTAATCGATACTGGCTAATCGCCAGTGTGTTAGGCGTGCCGTGCCGAGCCGGCACGCGTGCCACATGCCGGGCACGGCCCGCTAAGCCATGTGACAGGCCGGGCACACGGGCTATCGGGCTGGCACGTCTAGACCGGCCCATTTGTCCAGATCATTAGAAAGTGTAAACAGACTTCAGCTCTATTATCTTGTTGAAATTAAACCCAATGGACCAAGCTAATTCAGCCCTCCACATGGTCCGTGTACAGTGACTCACGAACAATCAAAATATCCGCATCCAAACCATCATATGAAATATTAGCAACAAAAGAGGCATAGAGACGTAGCATCACAATTCACCAAACCAAAAGAGAGAGTACATCGCCGGTAAAATAGACACAAATTTAAACTAAAATAACTAAATACTACTCCCCTCGTTTCTAAATATAAGGCTTTTAAAGATTGCATTATGAACTACATACGGATGTATATAGACACATTTTAGAGCGTAGATTCATCCAAAAAAAAAGTGTAGATTCACTCATTTTGCTTCGTATGTTGTCTTTTATTGGGCCAATTCTAGCAGGCCATCGGCCCCCCTCCCCCCACCCCCCCAAACTACCAGTCCATGAAAAATTAAGCCCAATGGGGCCACCATAAATTCTAAAAATGCTATGTGCCACATCTTCATCAACCAAATTATTGGTCTCCTCTCTCTCAAAGCTCCCAAAGGACACTTGTGAGGAGTATAATTCGATTCACCAAAATCAACATCACCTTCTTCCAACAAAAATGGTAATTATGGGAAATTACACAATTTCAAATGATTTCTAACCATGTTTCCAGCACCGATTTTAAATTCAGCATCCCTATATCACTCACAGCGATCTTCTCAACTTTTTTTTGCATTCACAACACCTTGAGTATTTCCATCTCTAACTTCGTAATCTTAGGGTTGGATGGGGTTTCTACTGTGAATAACTTTGATTTGCAATATGATTTTTCTCTTATCCGTAGCAGTTCTATCATCGCTAATGCGTACACAAAATGCAAATATTTCTCAGATTTGTTAATTATATCTGAATAAATGAATGAAGAGTCCTTCCCGACTTAGTCGGAATCCTCTCCCGCCGGAAACCAGAAGCGGCTGCTAGCCGAAAAGGCTCCTACATTGCCCGCCAGAGCACACAGAGCTTGGTGGAACGACGTGGGAAGCGTAGGGAACGGCAAGGGAGCCCCACCACCTTGTCCTTCCTCTTCATCTCTCGCCGCACCACCACCTCCTCATTCGAGATCTCTATCGGCATTTGCGCAGTTCCCGGCGGCGGCAATACCATGACCATCCCCACCTCGAGCTCCTCAAGGCCCGTCAGAGCGCGATCGTGAGAACAGAACTCCGCCCGTTTCGTTTGTTGCATCAGATCTGTTGATTCCATTTCCATCATTGCCTAGAGCAGAATCTCGAAGGAGGATCTGGTCATCCCGTCGGGAGAAAGCCTCTCATCTTCCTCCACCGCCAGTCGCTTGCAAATCTCCATGGCTTCCTGATTGACCTCTTCTGTGGTGACAAACCACTATTTGATCTTGCGGAGCTTCCCCATCTTGTCTACATCGCCCTTCGGCACTACCACGAGATGCGCCTCCATGCACTCCTTCCAAGTTTCCATGGAGCCAAGGGTGGAAAGGGGGTCGACAATCGCCGCCCACGGTGTAGTGGAATCAAAGGCGGAGGGGATTGGGACCGAGGTGAGCGGAGGCGACGAGATAGGAAGATAAGGGGTGGAGTGGGAGTCAAACTGGCCATATGAGGAGTCACGGCGATGACATTCATTACTCACCTCAGGGCCTGCGACGCGCATGTCAGAGTCGTGCACCTCCTCTCCCTGTACTGCACCGATACGTGCGATGTGGCACGGAAAATACACCAGAGCCCCCTCCTCAAACTCATCCTCCTCCCTCATGATAGTGTGTTGACCACCCGATGACGTTCGCACCAGCCGTTGTTCCTTCTCACGGCGGAGAAGCGATCCTGGCCGGAATATCAATAGGCTCGGTGCATGTATATCGAGGACGAACACGCATGGGAGTCGTGTGTCGCACACCATCTTTGCTTCCCTCTGTTTAGAGTCTTCCAGATCACCCTGTCCCCATTCCATATGGAGATGGGCGTGCAATCTCCGACACGCTTGATAAGTTCAACACTCAGAGTCTCTCGACTAGCGATGATCGCGCACCATATAGGTGAAGCTAATTTTGAAACCGTGGCACTCATGAAATCTTAATTTGAAAAATACTAGCTCTTCAAGATCCCGAAACATAGCGAATTTGGTTTCATCATCAACCGTCATCCATGCTTCCCCGCCACGTACCTAGATTTTAAACGAAAATGATAAATCCCAAATGTTCGGAATTTATCCATGGCAAATCGAACGTTTTTATGGCAATTTTAGTGACACGAGGATGACAAATTTAGTTGACATGCATGGCAATTTTTTAGCAAAAGATACACTGAGCACGGATTTGTCATGCTTGCTAACTAAACTTGTCATCCTCAGGTCACTAAAATTGTCATTGAAAATATTCGATTTGCCATGGTCAGATACAAACATTCGGGATTTATCGGGGTCCATTGTAAATGTTTCTAGTTCTTTCTTTTTGAAATAAATGTTTTTCTAGTCTAGTTCTCATAAACAGAGTTTTCACCCCTGCAAAAAAAGTGAGGAGGTGTTTGGTTCTTTGGCCGGTAATGCAAACGTTAATGGTAACAGGTCACGGGGGGAATGAAGGGGTAACAGTCCAATTGTTGTTTTGTTTGGCACATGCCAGTAACGTTATCAGTTGCCTTTATAGTGTTTGGTGTGGCACTGTAATCTGAATACGTCAGACAACTTTCACATGCAAAACCAGTTTTCACAGGCAATTTGACAAGGTTTTCACAGGTGCTTCACTAGCACAGATTCAAACTCATCAAATAAGTACATAATTTAAAAATATTTTTGCATTCACCCAAGACATCCTTTAACCAGATTTTGACACCACTTCTAAAATGCATATTAACTCATTAATACAAACTCAGACTTCAACAACAATTCGAGATAAATTACATAATTAGTCCCCAAAATTATTTTGTAAGGCAAGTCCAAAGGCCAATTTCAGAATCTTGCAAAATAGTTTTTCCATCGACCATTCCTTTGATCAGCCACACCACCGATCTTTTCTAATCAACCGTGCTTCTTTTTCTCATCTGCCAAAATAAGCAAGAGTTAAAAAAAATAAAGAAACAAACAAGAGACAGCCATTAATTCAAAAATTAATAGCAGAACAAGCACTCTGATTACAAAATTGTAATCAATCCTCAATCATCATCATTTATTCTGTTCACTAGAAAATCACTTGACCTAGCAAAATAATCAAGAACTCCAATGATAATTTACTTGACATATATCTAAGCAAATGCTTATTATCCATGTTCATTGTAAATTAACATCACATGTTAAGCTTGTCAAGTAGAGATTGGATGAAACATATACTACAAATAAGAACACATCAAAAATGTTCAGTTAACTCAATCTGGTTCGCAGCAATATATTCAGTTAAGTCATCCTTGCAATTGTAGGATGACCGTCATCTTGAGTGACGCTCGGGCTTAATTTCCATAGAATTTGTTTCTCACCATGGCCATCTTTATAGCTCCCATTTTCAGGTCATGATTAATCACAGGTAGTTTACTTCTATCTACAATCCACAAGTGCTTGAACCAAACAGTACAGGAAAAGATGATCAAGAACAGATCAATATTTTTCTAGTGTCTCATCGAATCAAGAAGAAATCAAGAAAAAAAATGTAAATGATGTTTAGCCCTAACCTAATTCGGTAGCATGGCCGGTGCTACTTCTCGATGGCAAGAACGAGGACGACTAGATGGCTTTGGCACTGAACAGTGAGGCGCTGGATCTGACACACACACACGTCCTCTTTGAACCCCCGCGCAGGCCAGCATGATGTGGACGTCCAGGCTCGAGATCTTGCGCAAGGACCTGGGAAACTGAAAGGAGGAGAGGTGTCCGGTGAAAAACCACAAGATCTGGTCGACTCGCCAGCGTACGCGTGGGGAAAAAGGATCGGACGGTCAGGTGACCTACCTACAGCCCTGAAGCTTGAGGTGTCGGGGAAGGAGCGTGATAGAGGCGGAGGTGTCCCGTCTTTCGATGAGATGATGGATTTCGCTTTGGTGGAAGTCGACTTTGACGATCCGACTACGAACGTGCGAGGACGTCGCGCCTTAGCAATCGCTAAACCAACTCCGAGAGGTTATTGACCACGCCGGAGCACGATCAACCTGACCACGAGGGTCTGTTTCCTGCGAGCAAACGAAGAACAAGCAAGAAACTGAGATTGCAATCTGGATATTGCGAATATAAGATGAAAGCTTTATTGATCAAGGTGGGGTTCTGTGACGCCTTTGTCTGGTCGTTGAACACAAACGAAGTACGCGAAGTTGCAGCTATGGCGAACTTTTAATCTAAACAAAACCCAAAGTCTAAACGATGCCCTAAGGGCTGTATATATGGAGGAAGAGGGGGGGGGGGAATTTCGTGGCCCTTGGTGGAGGGGTCCGAAATCAACCCTATCTCTTGTTTCCCCACACATACGGACTCTAAAAATAGCCTTTACTTATGTATTTCGAAATTACATGGGCCTGGCCCAATAATAAGGTGACGCAGCACCTAAAATAGCCTCGGGACGAATTTTGTGAAGTGGCATCTTGTATATTTCGTCCAAGGCTTCATGCACCCATTATGGTGGCTTCAAAGTCCTGAAATCATCACTTGTAACTCCGTTCTTGTTCCCCTTGCGCATGCCATCATCTTCATGCTTGTTCTTGCTCCAATGTTCATCCTTCTCCAAGCTAGGCCCTTCATTTGTAAGCAAAACAAATGTATCCAATTTAGGCAGCATCATATTCTCATGAACATTAGAATCATTACCAAGAAACGAAAGTACCTGGTAATTTAGTTGGCGTGCACGAGCTCTAGTAATTGGTCCAGTATGTATAGCAGCAGGGGTTGTGGGTGTAACAATTGTATTGATGTCCTCATCATCCTCCCCTTCTTGAAATGAAGTCGTCCTCGACGGAAGTTCATCTTCCTCACCCAAATAAGGCTTCAAATCTGCAATGTTAAAAGTGGGACTAACCCCAAAATCTGCAGGCAGCTCAAGTTTATATGCATTATCATTTATTTTTTCTAACACCTTAAAGGGACCATCAGCACGTGGCATTAACTTTGATTTGCGCAAATCAGGAAATCTGTCCTTACGCAAATGTAACCAAACAAGATCTCCAGGTGCAAACACAACATGTTTTCTACCCTTATCTCCAGCAAGTTTATATTTAGCATTCATGCGCTCAATGTTTTCCTTAGTTAACTCATGCATTTTTAAAATCAATTCAGCACGTTGTTTAGCATCAAAATTAACCTTCTCCGAAGATGGAAGAGGCAACAAATCAATAGGTGCACGAGGTAGGAAACCATACACAACTTCAAAAGGGCACATCTTAGTAGTAGAATGCAATGAACGATTATAAGCAAATTCAATATGAGGCAAGCATTCCTCCCACATTTTCTTATTATTCTTCAAAACAGCCCTAAGCATAGTAGACAACGTTCTATTGACTACTTCAGTTTGTCCATCAGTTTGGGGGTGACAAGTAGTACTAAAAAGCAGTTTAGTCCCCAACTTAGCCCATAAACATCTCCAAAAGTGGCTAAGAGATTTAGTATCACGATCTGAAACAATAGTATTTGGCACACCATGCAAGCGAATAATTTCACGAAAGAACAAATCAGCAACATTAACAGCATCATCGCTTTTATGACATGGTATAAAGTGTGCCATTTTCGAGAATCTATCCACGACAACAAATATGCTATCCCTCCCCTTCTTTGTTCGAGGTAAACCTAAAACAAAGTCCATAGATATATCCTCCCAAGGAACACTAGGTACAGGCAAAGGCATATATAAACCATGAGGATTGAGTCGTGAGTTAGCTTTTTGACATGTAGTGCAGCGAGCAATAAAACGCTCAACATCCCGTCTCATCTTTGGCCAAAAGAAATGTGTAGCAAGTACGTCCTCCGTCTTCTTCACGCCAAAGTGTCCCATTAATCCTCCTCCATGCGCCTCCTGCAACAACAAAAGACGAACGGAGCTAGCTGGAATGCATAGCTTGTTAGCACGAAACACAAATCCATCGTTAACAACAAACTTGTTCCACATTCTTCCTTCTTTACAATTCTGCATTACATCTTTAAAATCAGCATCATGCACATATTGATCTTTGATGGTCTCTAAACCAAATATTTTGAAGTCAAGTTGTGAAAGCATAGTATAGCGACGAGACAATGCATCAGCAATAACATTTTCTTTTCCCTTCTTGTGTTTAATGACATAAGAGAAAGTCTCAATGAATTCAACCCATTTAGCATGTCTACGATTCAGTTTAGCTTGACTTTTAATATGTTTCAAAGATTCATGATCAGAATGTATAACAAATTCTTTGGGCCATAAATAATGTTGCCATGTTTCTAAAGTCCGAACAAGAGCATATAATTCTTTATCATAAGTAGAATAATTCAGACTAGGCCCACTCAATTTTTCAGAAAAGTATGCAACAGGTTTGCCATCTTGTAATAACACACCTCCTAATCCAATTCCACTAGCATCACATTCAAGCTCAAAAGTCTTATTAAAATCAGGAAGTTGGAGTAAAGGAGCATGTGTCAACTTATGTTTCAATACCGTGAAGGCTTCTTCCTGTGCGGTACCCCAAAGAAAAGGCACATCTTTCTTTGTAAGCTCATTGAGAGGTGCAGCAATGGTGCTGAAATCTCTCACAAAACGCCTATAGAATCCAGCGAGGCCAAGAAAACTCCTCACTTGTGTGACCGTTTTGGGCTGCGGCCAACTCTCAATAGCTTCAATCTTGGCTTTATCAACTTCAATTCCCTGTGGAGTAACAACATAGCCAAGAAAAGATACTCGGTCGGTGCAAAAGGTGCACTTCCCAAGGTTACCAAACAAACGTGCATCACGTAGAGCAATAAAAACAGCACGTAAATGTTCCAAATGTTCTTCCAAAGATCTGCTATAAATCAATATGTCATCAAAGTAAACTACCACAAATCGTCCAATGAAAGCACGTAAAACTTCGTTCATTAATCTCATGAAAGTACTAGGTGCATTAGTTAACCCAAAAGGCATGACTAACCACTCATATAATTCAAACTTAGTTTTAAATGCTGTTTTCCATTCATCTCCCAATTTCATACGAATTTGATGGTAGCCACTACGCAAATCAACTTTGGAGAATAATGTAGAGCCACTCAATTCATCAAGCATATCATCTAGCCTAGGAATAGGATGACGATAACGAATAGTAATATTATTAATGCCTCTACAATCAACACACATACGTGATGTACCATCCTTTTTCGGCACTAGAATAATAGGAACAGCACAAGGACTAAGGGATTCGCGTATATAACCTTTGTCGAGAAGCTCTTGTACTTGACGCATAATCTCCTTCGTCTCCTCTGGATTGGTACGGTATGGTGCACGGTTTGGCAGTGAAGCATCGGGAATTAAGTCAATCTGATGCTCAATCCCTCGAATAGGCGGTAATCCCGGTGGCACGTCTTGTGGAAAAACGTCAGCGAACTCCTGCAAAATGTTAGTGACAGCAGGAGGCAAAGAGGAAGGCACGTCCTCGAATGAAAATAATGCCTCTTTGCACACAAAAGCATAGCAAACAGTTTTGCTGAAATCTAGCTCATCAATATCAGATTTGGTGGCAAATAAACATGCACTTTTCAATTTAATTTCAGAAGCAACACTAGATGGTTTATTATTAGGCTTCATTTGTTGCTCAAATTCTTTTGCCACAATCTGATTTTCACTCATATTCTTCTCCTGTTTTGCTTTATTAGCTCTATTAATATCATCTTTCAAAATGGAATCAGGAGTCATAGGAAGCAAAGTAATATTTTTATCCTTATGAACAAGAGTATAGTGATTGTTTCTACCATGGTGTACAGAGTTTTTATCAAATTGTCATGGTCTACCAAGTAATAAGGAACATGCTTGCATAGGTACCACATCACAATCAACATAATCAGCATATGTAGAGATACTAAAATGCACACGAACAGTACGTGTTACCTTAACCTTGCCGCTGTTGTTGAACCATTGGATGTAGTAAGGATGTGGATGTGGTCTTGTGGTGAGAGAAAGCTTCTCCACCATCTCCATGCTAGCCAAGTTGTTGCAGCTCCCTCCGTCTATTATGACGCGCACAGAACGTTCCTTCACAACTCCCTTGGTATGGAACAAATTGTGCCTCTGATTTTGCTCAGCTTGTGTGACCTGCACACTCAAAACACGTTGAGCAACTAAACATTCATACCTGTCAGCGTCCTCAGGAGCCATGTATTGCGTCTCATGATCAGAATCATCTCCACCATGTTCTTCACGTGTAATAAGAGCCAATGTCTCCTCATCATAGTCACTAGCGGACTCATATCCACCATCCGCGGTAGCAATCATCACACGCAGAGATTTGCATTCCCTCGCATAATGACCTCCTCCCTTACAACGACGACAAATAATATCACTTGTGTGCCCTGTTGATGCCATGGAAGAAGAAGAACGCTGTGCAGGCCCCGCAGGTGCGCTCTTGGCAGATAATGGTGGTTGTGCCTGTTTTCTTGTATCACGGCTGGAGGTGGCACCGGATGAAGGTGCTGGCGCAGTTGAAGTAGAAGATGCACGTGGTGTCCATGATGAAGATCGGCCTGCAGAAAAGTTAGTTCGGCTTTACAAGCAAGATGGAATAAACGAGTGATATTAGTATACTCCTTATAGTCTAGAATGGTCTGAATCTCTCTATTTAATCCACCCAGAAAACGTGCAAGCATAGCTTCATTCTCCTCAACAATACCACATCGAATCATGCCAGTTTGTAATTCCTGATAATATTCTTCTACAGAATTTTTTCCTTGTCTTAAACGCTGCAATTTTTGAAGCAATTCACGTTGATAATATGGTGGAACCCAACGCGTACGCATAGCAGTTTTCAAAGCAGCCCAAGTAGTTGGAATAGGATATAATCTACAATGTTCAGACCACCATACACATGCAAAACTAGTGAAAGCACAAACGGCAGCAGCAACTCGTCTCTCCTCAGGATATTGTAAACATGTAAATCGTTGTTCAGTTTCTAACTCCCAAGTAAGATATATATCAGGAACATATCTACCCTCAAATGGTGGAATATTCAATTTCAGTTTAGGAATATGGACATCATCTCGTACCTGAGGTGGTGGTGCAGGCCTACCATTACGAATATATACCTGAGGTCGACCTGCTGGTGGTGGTACAGTTGGCCGCACGTAGTGTTGATTTTGATCAACCTCATCCTCATAATCTCCCACATAATCGTCCTCCTCCGCATCAGCAGCAGGAGCCACAGAAGTATCAACAGCAGCACCAACAGTTTGGCCAAACGCAAGAGGAACACGGCTTGCTCGGCGGAGGTCTGCTTCGCGACGTGGAGGTAGTCGTTGTTGTTGTTGTTGGAGAGGTGCGTTAGGTACAGCGGGTGGTGGTGGTGGAAGACGCGCGAGCAATTCATTAAACTTGTTATCGAGCTTTGTTTCGAACGTCTTCTCAAGGCCAGTGATCTTCTCCATGGCCTCTTCAAAATTGTTCAGCACATCTTGCACCTGTTCAGTCATCATTTGCTGAAACTTATCATGAAGCTCCTTGTTCGATAAATTCTCCCAGTCAATCTCGTCGGCTTGTGATCCTGGCATGGTTAGCAACAATAGAAACACACAAGAATATGATCCTACAGACTACGAACAAGTGGTGGTGGTGGGTGTCACAAATCCGTCAAGCAAATCTCAAATTCTTACCAGTTCTTACCCAGCAGCAGGCGGTGATCGGCAACCGTTGTAGTCAAAAACTCTCAAAGCTTGGATAGAGCGATTACCAGGGAGAGTCAAACGCACGACGTAGATGTATGTGGAGCTGGGAAGGCTTATAATATGGTAGCAAAAAGGGTCAGCAATAATCAATTCAGAGATGCAAAGTTGAATAAACGCTCAACGACGGTACTGTGCTGGTCCTAGGCTAGACTGTGCTAGAGACACGAGCCTAGAACACTAACAAAATCACGGCGCGGCACGTAAACAAGGGAAAAGCACACTCTGGAATTTTTTTTCGCTCTTTTTTTTTGCGAAAAATCACTAAAAACTGGAAACGGGTCAAAAAAAACTTCCTATAATGGCACCTGTCTCAAAACACTCAGAAACACCTAAAAATAGGATAGCCAGAATTTTTTTCGAAAAATGCGTTTTCGAAAAATTTTGGGCCTAAACGGAGCGTGGCTACCCGACTCCTTTTTTTTTCGAAACCTACTCCGGCAAGGAAACACGAATCGGAAGCTAGATGGATCTCGAAAACAAACCTAATATGCAAGGAACTCGGATTGGTGGTGGATATATGGTGTTGGTAGATGGCAGCGGTGGTGGTAGCGGTGGTAGTATATGGATATGGATCGGTGGTGGTATATGGACACGGATTGGTGGTGGTATATGGATACGGATTCGGAGCGGTGGCGGATAAGCGGTGGTGGTAGATGGCAGGGGCGATGATGATGGTGCGGCGGCGGCGTGACAACTTATGACCAGAACTCGAAACTCTAAAAGACTAGACTCTAAGACCAGCAACTAGACACGACGATGCAACCGCAAATTCAACAAAGCAAAACCCTAAAAAGATTATGCAAAGGCTCAGATTGGTTCGGATATGATGAACTAACCCTAATTTTTTTTGTGGCTTTTTCGTGGACTGTAGGTATGAAGAACATACTCGATCTAAACTACGAAAAACTGTAAAATCTCACCGAGCAACCTGGAAATCTGATACCACTTGATAGAGGCGGAGGTGTCCCGTCTTTCGATGAGATGATGGATTTCGCTTTGGTGGAAGTCGACTTTGACGATCCGACTACGAACGTGCGAGGACGTCGCGCCTTAGCAATCGCTAAACCAACTCCGAGAGGTTATTGACCACGCCGGAGCACGATCAACCTGACCACGAGGGTCTATTTCCTGCGAGCAAACGAAGAACAAGCAAGAAACTGAGATTGCAATCTGGATATTGCGAATATAAGATGAAAGCTTTATTGATCAAGGTGGGGTTCTGTGACGCCTTTGTCTGGTCGTTGAACACAAACGAAGTACGCGAAGTTGCAGCTATGGCGAACTTTTAATCTAAACAAAACCCAAAGTCTAAACGATGCCCTAAGGGCTGTATATATGGAGGAAGAGGGGGGGGGGGAATTTCGTGGCCCTTGGTGGAGGGGTCCGAAATCAACCCTATCTCTTGTTTCCCCACACATACGGACTCTAAAAATAGCCTTTACTTATGTATTTCGAAATTACATGGGCCTGGCCCAATAATAAGGTGACGCAGCACCTAAAATAGCCTCGGGACGAATTTTGTGAAGTGGCATCTTGTATATTTCGTCCAAGGCTTCATGCACCCATTATGGTGGCTTCAAAGTCCTGAAATCATCACTTGTAACTCCGTTCTTGTTCCCCTTGCGCATGCCATCATCTTCATGCTTGTTCTTGCTCCAATGTTCATCCTTCTCCAAGCTAGGCCCTTCATTTGTAAGCAAAACAAATGTATCCAATTTAGGCAGCATCATATTCTCATGAACATTAGAATCATTACCAAGAAACGAAAGTACCTGGTAATTTAGTTGGCGTGCACGAGCTCTAGTAATTGGTCCAGTATGTATAGCAGCAGGGGCTGTGGGTGTAACAATTGTATTGATGTCCTCATCAGAGCGGGTGGGCTTCTTCTTGACGCCGGGGAAGTCGGCCTCGACGCCTCCGACGCCGACGGGGGTGGCCGGAGAAGGAGATCGGCGAAGGCCAGTCGAGGGCTGGAGGCGGCGGAGGGGAAGGGTTGGAGGCTCGAGGACTCGGGGAAGGGATCTGTTTGCGGTCAGGTTCGGGCGTAATCAGACCGAGACTTGGGTGGAATCTGTTTACACCGTAACCAATAACGGAGCTACCTAAACAAACAGCTATTAACGCAATCCGTTACCGTCGTTAACAGGTTGCGTTACAATTTGCCAAACCAAACACCTCCTGAGAGTTTACACGATCTACGAATATATCGCAGCTAAGCCAAGCCGTACCGGAACTTACCAGGTCCAGGCCCGGCTCACCGACAACTGGGCCCACCGCTACAACGTAAACCCTTTTCATTTCGAACTCGGACTTGAATCCTCTCGCGGCGCGTCTTCTTGCGGCTACTTCCGCCCTAAACTTGACCCCCGCGCTATCTCTTTCTTGCTCCTCCCGGTCTCCCGATCGATCGGTTCCCCTCCATGATCTCGTCTCGTGCGCCCCGATCTGCTCCGGCCATGGGCGCCACCGCCCACCCCCGCTCCCTGGCCTCGGGCGGACCCGCCGCTTCCCTCCCCGGAGCTTGCGCGTTCTCCAGCGGCGGAGCCAGGATTTAGGCATAGGGGGGGCCAGACGGCATGAAGCCAGTAAATATTATGCCTCACATACTACCTAATAATTTATATTCACGTATCATTCTCATTTAACTTTGCCTGGGAACATAAGTTTTTTTGGCTGCCGGAGCATGTGTAGCAAATAGCTAATATTAGTCAATAATTCCACTTAAACGCCAAGAAGACAAATTTGATTATCAAACTACTCTGAAATACGACATGGGATGCCGTGCTATTAAACATTGTCATATGGGAATTTAAGATATACGGACAAGAATAATCATGTATTATCACTTGGTTCGCTTTTAACTTGCATTTACATAGGTTTGAATGAGAAATCATCACTGGTTGTATTAGAAAAAAATATTATTTAGTTAGCAAAAACAGATCAACGTTGCTAGAACACATACCTGGAAAACCAAATCCACCCCTCCTTATCCCCTTTGCCGCTAGGTTCAAGTACATCAGATAGTCGTCGTTGGCAGGCATATGCGACAACCATAACTGTATATGAGTGCTCAACCAAACATTGACGAGTCTGAGCTTTTGAACTATTTCAGGTGCTTTAACCTAGCGCCGCAACGCATCACAGATCACACAACAAAATAACTTAATCAGATGTAGAAGTTCAATACAATACAAGATTAGAATTGAAAGAGATTAGTAGGTGGTGTGATGTGTTAACCTCGGCAAGTTCGTTGGCTAGCATGAAGAATTGGTGGGTGAAGCAGCCTGCATTGCCGTATGAATCAGATTATATATTTTTTTTTTTGAGGGGATGAATCAGATTGGATGGAAGAGCAGAGATAGGCAGGCGGCGAAGGCGTAGGACGGCAGCGGCTCAGCGGTAAGAGATTTAGCGGAGGCCCATCGTACAATCTACCTTGGCATGGACTTAGAAACGACTAACTAGTGGGCTTGTACATGGGCCTTTTTCCTTTCTCCAATATTCACGTAACGATCGATAGGGGGGGCCAAGAACGTTGTACCTGCAAATCTTATCGCTAATTAATTGCTGATACGAGATGTCCGCCGATCGTTAGGGGGGGCCTGGCCCCTGCTCGCCCCCCCTTGGCTCCGCCACTGGCGTTCTCCCGCGTCCGGATCAACCCCGCCTGCGTCGCCAAGCCCACCGACGCCGCCAAGAAGCCGAAGCGGCCTGCAGGATCGCTCGACCACGGGGAACCTCCGGCGAAGAGCGTGCGTTGTGCTTCCGGCGAGGTCGCGTCCGCTGCCGCTGCCGCCGCCAGGAACAAGAAGCGCCCGGGTCCCAGTCCAGTCAGCGGCGTCGAAGCCCTCCGCGTGACCAAGAACCAGACCAGCGCCTCGCCGACTCAGCCTCCCGAGCTCACGGCGCCACCCAAGCCACCAGCTTCCAGCGTACGCGAGAATGCTCGCCTTGCCGAGAACCAGACCAGCGCCTCGTCGCTGAGGCCCCTGGCCTCCTGCAGCATGCGCGAGCTCCTCGAGAAGGCCCGTCTCGCCAAGGCTCGTATTGCCGCTGAGGATGCCGAGGCCGAGGCCGAGGCCATCCACAGGCGCGAGATCGAGCGGCGGAGGGCTGAGGCCCGCCGGGAGCGGGAGCAGATGGTTCCGACGGTGGAGTTCAACGACCCTTTCATTGATTTCCGGGACGTGTTCAAGTGAGGCCATGGATCCACTCGGAGCAGAGGATCGATCCAAGAAGTGAAGTTAGGCATGATCAATTAGTCTGACCATACTGTCCATACAGGTGTGGGTGATTACAGGGTCGGTTAGCCCTAATCTACTGAATCGCTGGCAGTTTTTTTGTTAGTGCGAGTGCGATTCCCCCTTCTGATTATGCAAAGTGATTTAATACAGCAGTTATTAATCACTTGATTACTGGTAAACATCATTAGATGTACGATATCAAAAGATTCTTGTCTAATTTACAGATACATTTGATCGATGATGTCCTTTTCGTTCTTGCGGGGTGTCTTCAGTCCACGTTTCCGCGGCTACAACAGTCAACAGTAGTCAATTGAAGGACACGACGGCGCAGCGAGTTTTCTTACTGAACAGAGTGGATTTTATTTTGGAGGCAGGTAAATTTCCAGCATGATCGGTTTTGCTGATTTTATGAGTGAACTGCAATTCTTCTAAAACAACAATCTAACGAACACTGGTCGCCTAACAATATAAAAACGCCTAACTACGGTGCATTTGCTCGAGATAGCAGTTATATTTTCCTTCTTTTCTGAAAATATGACAGAAGTGCCTAAATTCCATTACTTAAGAGGGAATTTAATATGCACACAAATAACAATCAAACACTATGAGCCTTGTATGATTTAGGGTTGTTTGCTGTCATTGGGTGTGCGTCAACCCCATTGGCCGCCACCTCTTAGTCCTATGTAGATAGATCAACCTTATAGTGTTTGCTTTGGATTTTATTTAGCCAAAAAGTTAGTCGTTGTTGCACCTTTGTGTACTCCGTTTAAGATAATCAACATTTCATCTATACTCGCAATATCCAGATTGCTTCTACCATATTCTTGATCGTTTTTTTATTGCTTCCAGGTAGACCTTCTTGGTCAGGCTAACCACGCATCTGGCACCGGCATTGACGGTAACATTCATGAGATTGGCGTCAAAGTTGTTCTCCATCCAAATCGACAAAATCTTTCTCATTGAAAGATTGGGACATCCTTGCCCCTATCAATGGCCCTAAAAAGTGTGGATTTATGCTCCGGGACACCTCAAGGAAAACCACTTAGTGATTGAGCTCATGCTTCGTTGGCTGAGGCTAAAAAAATGGCCGAGACTTTGAGGTTGTGAGGTGCTTTGGTTTGTTAACAATCGTATATTGCTGTGTTAGTTAGAGCTAACAAATTCAGTACTTATCCGTGTATAGACTTATCAGTACTTATCCGTGTATAGACTTATCCTCTTGTTAGGATCCTGTATTCTGTTGTATCTACAGATGCGATCACGCATTGTCTATTATAAATACACGGCCAACCCTACGGGGATAATCACGGCAAATCAATCTTTTTGACTTGGTATACAGAGCGAAAGATCCAATCTCACTTCCTCCACCATGACTGGCACCAACCCTGCTGCTTCCCTCTCCGGCACCGCCGGCACCCTCACCACCCTCAACGCCGGCACCCTGTCCGCCGGTTCCTCCACTTCCGCTCCGATCTCGGTCACCTCGCTCGGTAGCCTGATCACTCTGCGCCTTACGCGCGATAACTTCCTGCTATGGAAGACCCAAGCCGTCCCCGCCCTCGCTGCAAACGGCCTGTTCGGCTATGTTGCCGGCACCGCCGCAGCCCCGCCGCACACCATCAAGGAAGGAACCGGTGATGCGGCTGTTGATGTGGCCAATCCGGAGTTTCTTCGCTGGTACCAGCAGGACCAGCTCGTCATGATCGCCCTCCTCGGCTCCATGACCGAGGACATCCTCGGGCAGATGACCCAGCTGACGACCTCCGCCGCTGTTTGGACTGCACTGCACGACATGTTCGCCTCGCAGAATCGTGCCCGCATCATGCAGCTCAGGTATCAACTTTCCAACCTGAAGAAGAAGGACCTCTCTGCCTCTGACTACTACCGCAAGATGAAGGGGTTCGCTGATGCGATGGCGTCCATTGGCAAGCCCCTCACTGACGATGAAGTGCTCGGCTACATGCTCGCTGGGTTGGGCTCCGAGTTCGAGCCACTCATCGCGTCGATCACGGCGCGAGATGATCCAGTAAGTCTCAGCAGCTTCTATGCGTATCTCCTTAGTGCTGAACTTCGCCTGGAGCAGCAAAATTCGTCAGGTGAAATCCATCCCTCCGCCAACACCGCTGCTCGTGCCAATGATCGCGGCGGCAATGGTGCACGCGGCGGACATGGCGGTCAAGGCGGCGGACATGGCGGACAAGGCGGCGGACAGGGGCGCGGTCGCGGCGGGCGTGGCCGCGGCAACGGCCGCTCCAACCTGAAGTGTCAGGTGTGCAGCAAGTTTGGCCATGACGCCCTTCACTGCCGCAATCGTTTCAACCATGCATTCCAGCCCGACGAGCAGCGCGAGCGCTCCTGCAACTCCGTCAACACCAACACCGGCTCCGCGGGGTACACCGTGGACATGGACTGGTATGCTGACACAGGTGCGACCGACCACCTGACCAGCGACCTCGACCGCCTCGGCATCCACGAGCGCTACGGCGGCAAGGACAAGGTGCATGCTGCAAACGGGGCAGGTATGTCTATCTCCCATATCGGACATTCCACTTTTTCTGGCTCATCCAAACCAATTCACCTTCGCAACATACTGCATGTTCCACATGTTAACAAGCATCTCCTATCCGTGCACAAACTTGTTTCTGATAATGACGCTTTTGCTGAATTTCATCCTCATTATTTCTATCTTAAGGACCGAGCAACCAAGACAGTTCTTCTTCGCGGTAGAAGTCGCCATGGCCTTTACCCGGTGCCAAGCCTCAATAAATCATCCATCGTCGTCCGAAGTCCTCGAGTTCTCTCCGCTGTCAAGCTCTCCCCGGAACTATGGCATCGAAGATTAGGTCACCCTTCACAAGAAGTCGTTGAGTCAGTCCTTAGATCAAATAAATTCGCTTGTGCACCCTCGCTTCAGTCTAGTATTTGTGATGCTTGTCAACGAGCTAAAGTTCATCAATTGCCTTTTCGAGATTCTACTCATATTACACATGAACCACTTGAACTTATTCATTCCGATGTATGGGGCCCTGCAATTCGTTCTGCGGGTGGTTTCAAATATTATGTGAGTTTCTTAGATGACTTTAGTCGTTTTACGTGGATTTATCTCCTTAAGCGAAAATCTGATGTTGAGCAAGCCTTCTACACCTTTCAAAAACATGTTGAGCGCATGTTGAATACTAAAATTAAAACTGTTCAAACCGACTGGGGTGGCGAGTATCGTCGCCTCAACAAATATTTTCAAAGGGAAGGGATCACTCATCGGGTCTCTTGCCCTCACACGAGCCAACAAAATGGCCTTGCCGAGCGCAAACATCGCCATATTGTTGAAACGGGTATCGCTTTGCTTGCTCATTCATCTTTTCCGGTTCGTTTTTGGGATGAGGCATTTCTTACAGCATGTTATCTTATAAATCGCATGCCCACACGAGTTCTTCAGAACTCTGCTCCGATCACTTGCCTTCGCAATGAACAACCCGACTACACATTTCTTCGTGCGTTCGGGTGTGCCTGTTGGCCCAACCTTAGGCCATACAATAACCGGAAGCTTGAATTTCGTTCCATACAGTGCGTATTCTTGGGCTACAGTTCCATGCATAAAGGGTACAAGTGTTTGGATCGGTCCACAGGACGCATCTATATATCGCGGGATGTTGTTTTTGACGAGCTTGTATTTCCGTTTGATCAATCTTCGCAGTCATCCACCACGTCCCCGCTGTTATCCACGCCTCCCTCTCTGTTTTCCTTAACCGAGCCAGCTTTAGTGGATGACCGTATGCGGCGATATGACACGACCTTGCTTGCTAATCCCGAATCCAGCTTGTCTCCTGGTTCTGCAGGTTCCGCCCGTTCGACGTCGCCGGAGGAAACGTCCCCATGTACGCCACGTCACGCCCATGCAGATGCGCCCTCGCCCGCTCCAGCGGCTTCCCCGGGCGCGGGCAGCTCGGTCTCTCCAATGGGCCGGCTTGACTTTTCTCCCGCGCCGGATGGGGCCGACTCGTCCTCGCCTAACAGCACACCCGCCTCGGCCCCTGGGCCGGCTGCATCACCGACGCCGCCTGCGTCGCCCCCTCCAGCAGCCGCCGCTCCTGCAGCCGCAGCGCCTGCGGACGCACGGCACCCGATGACGACCCGTCTTCGACACAACATCATCAAGCCGCTCGTCCCGAGCGATGGCACGGTCCGCTACGATCCTCGCCGCCGCGCTTTCCACGCCGAGCCGCGCTCCTACCGCGATGCCCTCGCGAATGAGCACTGGCGCCCGGCCATGGAGTCTGAATTTGCTGCCCTGCAGCAGAACCGGACGTGGTCTCTCGTGCCTCGTCCTCCTGGCAAAAATATCATCGGGTGCAAATGGATTTTCAAGGTGAAGCACAAGGCTGATGGCTCTCTGGACAAGTTCAAAGCAAGACTAGTCGCTCGGGGTTTCACTCAGCAACATGGGCTTGACTACTCTGAAACTTTCTCCCCGGTTGTAAAACCAGCAACTGTGCGTTTGGTGCTGTCCCTCGCTGTCTCCCGCGGCTGGCACTGCCGACAGATTGATATAAGCAACGCTTTTCTGCATGGTATTCTCACTGACGAAGCCTACATGCAACAACCACCCGGTTTTCAGGATTCAACCAGGCCGGACTATGTCTGCAAACTGCATAAAGCGTTGTATGGTTTGAAACAGTCGCCTCGCGCTTGGTACGCTCGTCTCAGTGAGCGCCTTCAACAACTCGGTTTTTCTCCCTCGGCTGCTGACACGTCCTTGTTCATCTTTGCTGATGGGGGTGTGACCGTTTATATGCTTGTATATGTGGACGATATTGTCATCGTGAGTTCATCCAGTTCTGCCATGACAAAGCTGCTTCAGAAGCTCTCTGCGACCTTCCCAGTCAAGGACCTTGGTCCTCTTCGTTACTTTCTCGGTATTGAAGTACTTCCCAATTCCGGGGGAATCATTCTTACCCAGAAAAAGTACGCCATGGACTTGCTGCAGCGTACAGATATGGCGAATTGCAAAGCAGTTTCAACACCGATGTGTACTCACGAGAAGCTCACTCGCGATGCTGGACATAAACTGAATGAGGATCAAGCGTTCAAGTACAGAAGTACAGTGGGAGCTCTTCAGTATCTGACTTTGACACGCCCAGACCTCTCATTTGCAGTAAACAAGGTCTGCCAGTTCTTATCTTGCCCCACTGATGTTCATTGGGAGGCTGTCAAGCGTATCCTCCGGTTTTTCAAAGGAACAGCGACCACCGGTTTGACTATTCGTCGATCATCATGCACTCTACTAAGTGTGTTTACTGATGCTGACTGGGCGGGCTGCAGTGATGACAGGCGATCGACGGGAGGGTTTGCTGTGTTTTTCGGCCCTAATCTTATATCTTGGACTGCACGTAAGCAACCCACAGTGTCACGATCATCGACAGAAGCGGAGTACAAGGCATTGGCGAATGGTACAGCTGAAGCAACATGGGTGCAATCATTACTGAAGGAGCTACGAGTTCCACAACCCCGAGCACCGGTCCTTTGGTGTGATAATCTTGGCGCGACGTACCTCACAGCCAATCCAGTATTCCATGCCCGCACCAAGCACATCGAGGTGGACTTCCATTTCGTCAGGGAGAAGGTCGCCATGGGAGCCTTGGAGGTCCGTTTTGTTTCATCAGCCGATCAGGTGGCGGACGCCTTCACCAAGCCACTCACAAAGCTGATGCTATCACGATTGCGCTCCAATCTCAACCTTTCCACATGATGAGATTGCGGGGGAATGTTAACAATCGTATATTGCTGTGTTAGTTAGAGCTAACAAATTCAGTACTTATCCGTGTATAGACTTATCAGTACTTATCCGTGTATAGACTTATCCTCTTGTTAGGATCCTGTATTCTGTTGTATCTACAGATGCGATCACGCATTGTCTATTATAAATACACGGCCAACCCTACGGGGATAATCACGGCAAATCAATCTTTTTGACTTGGTTAACCTCCGCCTCTCGAACAGAGATTAGCACTATAGTACGCACTCCGTTAATTGCAACGAGATTCAGATTTATTGGATTACAAAGGTTACAAAGACGGCGCATGGCGCCACACGCATTATTTGTGGTTCCCGAACGCTAATCATGCATGCGTGCATGCATGATGGGAACGATTGTAAAGACGAGGAAAACGCAAACTAGCCGGTGAAGAAGACGTGGCAACGATCGACATTGCCACAACTCATCTCCTCACCTGATCCCGTCGCAATACTTGTAGCCATGCGCAGTTCAAGATCACCCCTGCACTATGGAGCTGAGCGGCAGGGCGGCGGCGCCAACGGCGTCATGGCAGGCGCCGCTCTGGCAGCCCTGGCCGCAGAACTCGACGCCGAGCCCGCAGTATCCGTACTTGCTGCAGCAGAAGTTGCTCAGGCACGGCTTGTCGGCGCTGCACTTGATGTTGGCGCGGCATGGCCCGTTCTGGCAGCCGTCGCCGCAGTACTCCTGGCCGTAGCCGCAGTACCCGTTGCCGCTGCAGCAGTGGTTGTTGGGGCACGTCACCGCGTTCCCCTCGGCCTGGGCGCCGCAGCGTTTGGGCTCGTAGCAGGCGCCGCTCTGGCAGCCGTCGCCGCAGTAGTTGGCGTCCATGCCGCAGTACCCCCACGCGCTGCAGCAGAGGTTGTTTGGGCACTCCATGCCGTCGGCCGCGTGGCCGCACTGCTCGGCGTGCGCGCCCGCCATGGCGATGGCGAGGACGACGACCGCGCCGAGGGTGAGGGCCTTGGTGCTCATCATCTTCTTCCTTTCTGCTGGCTTGTGGATCTGGTACTGGTTGTGTGTGTGTGAGTAAACAGGTGGTGCTCTCCTCCCTTTATATAGGCGTGGATCGTTCAGTTCACCTCATTAATTGTGGCGCCTCTTGCCAAAAATAAATAAAAATGAAGTCCCCGGAGCTATCTTTTGCTATTTCTATGGCGAGAACTGGGCAGTGGCCCAATTCGCAGTGGCACATTCTTGCAGACTGGGGTTAGATCTTGTGGGAAGGGAATTTCCGCAATCTCACCTGAGTGGGCTTCTTTTATAAAAATATGTTCTAGATGCTAGTGTTTATGGATTTTATTTTATTTTTAGCTATTCCTTATGGTGGGTTTGTATCACCATTTTTTTTAGCAAAATTGGGTTTGCGTCACCTACTAGACGAAACTCAGTGTTCCGAGTCTCAACAGCCCACACACCACACACCGTCTTGCTGGAGTTTGTGGCCTGGCGCGGCTCTTGGGAGCACGGGAAGCGCATCAACGTAGCCTGAAATCTAAGAGCATCTCTAGCAGATCTTGTAAAAGGCCCTCGGCCCGGAAAATTTTGGCCGATGTGTGGATTTGGGCATTTTTGTGGGTGAACAGGTTCCACATACAACCTGGCCTGGAAAAAATTTCAGGGCCCTTGATATCTCCCCCTTCACTCTATCAAGGGCATCGGGGGCATTTTTTTTGCGAGAAAACTTTCAATCTATTCATAGGGTTAGCAACCCCTTCCCCCGCGATCCCTTCCGCTTCTTTGATGGTTCCACTCTGGCAAGCAATTAGAGCGAAATGTAGGGCGGTTTCGGCGGTGCACCTTCTCCGGGTGGTGCGGGTGGAGCCGACCTCGGTGATGCACCTCCTCTGGGCGGTGTCGGCCTCGGTGATGTGGCATGGCCGTCACTGGCACCATTGAAGGACTCCGCCTCGGACGGCTCGATCTCCTCCCTCACCAAACCCACCACCGACGATGACGCGGACAAGCTCGTCGCGATCACCGATGAGGCGAAGTTTCTGCTAATTAAGTTTTTAGTACGAATATAGTGTATTTGTTTTTACAAGGCGTTTTCGAACTTGATAGGGAAAAATTGTTGAATCCTTTCGCTTTTTATCAGTTCCTTTTATTATTTTCATTCTAAAAATCTTGCCATGCGTATGCTAACCTGAAAAAATAAGATTGTTAATGCGTGCATGGATGCATGCGCACGCACTTGTTTTTGCTATGATTCCAAAAAATTCCGTTCTTGATAGATGTGGCAGTACGTACGATCTGTACTGCTGATAAATTGTTTAGGCTAGCATGAGCCATGCACATATGGAGCGCGAGGCATTAGAGTAGTTTGGACTGTACGCATATGCTCGTGATAACGTATACACTAGTAGAAAAAGGGTCAAACGTGAAGCACGTTAGTGCCGGTTTGTAAAAAAACGGCACTAATGTGATCAATAGTGCCGGTTCGAATGGCTATGCATTAGTGTCGGTTCGTAATGAAACTTTAGTACCGGTTCGTGCCACGAACGGGTACTAAAGGGGTGGTGGCAGGCTGGCGTCAGGCCAGGGCCCCATGAGCCCCTTTAGTGACGGTTTGTGACACAAACCGGTACTAAAGGTCTAACCTATAGTACCGGTTTGCGTCACCAACCGGCACTACAGAGTCTTAACCTATAGTCCCGGTTGAAGACACAAACCGGCACTATAGGGCTATTTTCAAACTCTACCCCCCCCCTCCCGTGTATCGCTATTTTAGTTTTGAAAAAAATCAAAAGAAAATGATAAAAACTTCAAAAAATAAAATCCTTCGAGAGGTAGTTATATTACTACAACTACTAGTTAGGAAAATTTGAAAACTTAAATTTGGACATGTTTTGCAAAAAGTGTAGGGAAAATGTAAAACGGCTATAACTTTTGCATACGATGTCGGAAAAAAGCGTATAACATATCAAAAAATTCAGCACGAAAATCCGCATCTGATGGAGACCGCCTATGGCCCGTTTGGAATTTTTTAGAATCCTCAAATTCCAAAAGGAAAAAAAGATATGGTCAAATTTCAGTTTTTTTAAAAAATTTGGTTAAATCTGGTCAAACTACTTATTCAAGAAGTATTAATGTTACTACATAATTATTCAAGAATATTAGTGTTACTAAATAATTATTTCAATTTTTTGAATTTTGGTCAAATCTGGTCAAACTATGGTCAAACTTATTCAAGAAATATTAGCATTACTAAATAATTACTGTTTTTTTAGAATAATAGTTTCAAACTCAAACGGTGAAATGTGTGACTTCATACTCAAGCAAAACTCCTGAGGTTTAATAGGATTAACATCTTACTATTGTTAGGAAAACAACAAGTGCAGACTTGGAAACGAAGGAGAATAGAACCCGAAAATTAAGCGTGCTCGGGCTGGAGTAGTGAGAGGGATGGGTGACCGGTCGGGAAGTTAGATGATTTGGAATGACTGATCCACACTTAAGCAGTTAAGAGAGGTGATTAGATACTAAATCATCAAATAATTCAGAAAAATTAAAAATCGAAAAAAAAATCAATTTTTTTTTCCAAAATTTTCAAAAAAAAAACCTTTAGTACCGGTTGGTAACACCAACCGGTACTACACCAACCGGTACTAAAGGTCCCCCATATCAGGGCGTGAGCTCACGCCACGTGGTGGCACTTTAGCGCCAGTTAAGAGAGGTGATTAGATACTAAATCATCAAATAATTCAGAAAAATTAAAAATAAAAAAAAATCAAATTTTTTTTCCAAAATTTTCAAAAAAAATCTTTAGTACCGGTTGGTAACACCAACCGGTACTAAAGGTCCCCCATACTAAAGGTGTTACCAACCGGTACTAAAAGGGGGCATTTAGTGCCGGTTCCATAACCGACACTAAAGACCCTTACAAACTAGTGATACGTGTCCATCGACCACGTCGGTGGATCGTTCTCCACAGAGCTGGCGCACAGTCGCATGCATGGCATGTGATCGATCCGAATTCTAGGCACGTTGTGCTTTGCGTCGACGAACGTACGATATCGGTGGATCGTCCTCATCCACAGAGCTGGCGCGCAGTCGCATGCATGGCATGTGATCTATCCGAATTCTAGGCACGTTGTGCTTTGCGTCGACGAACGTACGATACGATCGGAGATCTCCCCTTTTCTATGCGAGATGTAGTTTTGAGACTTGTGACTGGTTTATTTTTGCGTGTGCGTGGCATGCATGCATGTAACGCTACCTATAGGATCTGTTCGGATCTATTCGTCGTTTGTCTATGTTCATGTATTTTTAGATTGGATTTTTCACATCTATACTATTCTTCATCGGTGAGGGTTGTTGTTCTGGTGAGGTGGTCCTATGTAGCCTTAGCAGACGACTTTTCGACTGTCTACTGCAATAAATTTGTCCGGCTTTAACAAAGAAGGGACGATGACGGCCGCGCACCTTTAGCTCGCTTTAATTTTGTAGCCATCTTTAGGGGATCAATAAATCTGGATGTAATTTTTATTTTTTTATTGTTTTTTGTATTATTATGATTAGAGATGAATAAATCAGAAATTTTCTAAACAAAACTAGTTGAGAGGAGTGATCACTGGAGCAGTGGCATCTCGCGTTCATCGGGTATCACGGCCACGATTAAAAACATTAACGTGTGCATCAGGTGCGTTCCCTGGGCTATGCCACCTCAGCATTTTTACTGTCGCAATTTTTTTACGCTCGATCGCTAGGGATGCCCAGGCTATCGCTGTTTTTACTGTGCATCGTCGAGAGAAGGGAAAAGTTTAAAAAAAACCTGAATTCGTATTCCAAATCTGAATCAAACCTTAAACTCCCAATCCCTGAAATTGTCACCCTGTACTTTATAATCCCGGCTTATCCCGGCTGATTTGTGCTAAAACTTCATTTGCGCTTCGGGACTGCTGGCATGTGACGGATTGGGTTGGAAACTTGGAATAAGACCCCACGTAGGACTGACGTCGGGCCCTGCTGGATCGCTGCAATCGCCAATCTGGGCCGTTGTCTGGGCCGTGAAGAAAAAGAATGCCTGGGCCGCTCGGTGGGGAAAGAAATTAGTGTTCGAGGAGGGGAGGGGAGGCGGGCGGCGACAGAGCAATCGCCAATGGCGTCGTCCTCTGGTTCATCGTACTCAGACGGAGGGCGCCGTCGTAGGGCACCATCCAGGTCGCCGGTGCCCTATCGAGAGGACCCGATGGCGTACCAGTCGTCGAGGCCATGCTACTGCAAGCCGCCGAAAAAGGCAGCCCGTTGGATTTCCTGGAGCGACAAAAATCCTGGAAGAAGATACTATTGCTGCATGCTCAGGATTGTAAGATCCTCATCTTCCTCCTTTAAACTGAATATCTTCATTCCTTTTTGAGATTTCCCATTTTTTTATTGTTTGGAACTGTTGTCTATTTTGATTCAGACCGATGGCATGGCTAGAACAGGGGAGGAGAAGTGGAGCAGAGGCTGTACTGGCACAACAAATTCATGAGAAGAATGAAGAAATTAAAGGAATATTGGCTAGGTCTAAAAGGATGGAGAGAAGTGCAATGTATAACAGTGTAACAGTGTAGTTGTTGGTCTATTTGCAGGATTTCTGCTAGGTAGAGGATCAATGTAATGGTTGGATGATGTAATGGCAGGATCTATGTTTTGTAGAGTACATTTGTGTCATCTGCCAGTGATATTAATTCCTTTTGTGCACTTTCAAATATTTGTGATGATTATGAGTGCAAATTTTCCTCTTCTCTCCAGTTGCTTGGGCACTTTAAATTTTGTGTCCTTTTGATTGGATTGTTTAGACAGTTGGTCTGCAAAAAAATTACAGCTGCACTATAATTTTTTTTGGCAGAATTCAGATAGCTCACAGTAGCTATGTGCCAGCCTTTTCTTCTTTGGAATTTGAGCTGCTCTGTAATTCTTTTGGCAGAATTCAAATAGCTCACAGTAGCTATGTGCCAGCCTTTTCTTCTTTGGAATTTGACAGTTTAGAGTAGCAAACAATAGCAGGTCATGGCACAGATTTAAAGGGAAGTGGCAGAGTACCAAACATCACATTACCAAGATAAGTTCGTACAAGATTAGTGCATCCAGGTCAAGTTCAACACAAATAATAGTGCATACACCAGTAGTTCAACCAAAAGGACTAAACCATAAGTTCAACCAAACAGGGCAGATGACCAGTTTAACAATACTGACATACTAACATGACCAGAAAGCACAAGTCTAGCAGGATCACTTCTTTGCTTTTTTCTTGGCTTGCAAATTATGTTTTTAGGAATCTCCCTCTTCTCTCCACTTGCTTGGCCAGTTGCTTTTCCTTTGCAGTTATCCTGTTGTCTTGCTCTGATCTGAGCATCAGTGTGTGCTTGCTGTTGGAAAAAACAATGCCTTAATATATGAAAAATGCATAAGAAAGGAAATGCATAATCATTACAAGAAATGCATAATTAATGATAAATCTGTAGAATTATATACCTCAGTTTCCTTCATTTTCCTCCCTGTTTTCTTCAAAAAGGCATTCTTTTTCTTCCCTTTTTCTGGATTTTTGTGGCAACCTGTCTTATTGTGGCCTTTGCTGCCACACATACTGCAAGTTATCTTAATCCCATGTTTGACATCTTATTTCCTTTTGGTGCTTCTCCTTCTTCCCTCCTCCTATCATTCTTCCTAGGCCTACCAGGCATGCTAACATATCCTGGAGCTTGTGGTCTGGGATTCTGAGAAATAGGCCACCTTTCCTCACCTTCAACTGGTTGCAAACAATGCTCATATATTTTCTTGAACTGCTCAACTGAGTAACACTTTTCAATAAAATCTTCAATTCTTCTACCAGACTTATATATAGCACTTATAGCATGGCAGCAAGGTAGGCCTGCAAGCTGTAAGTACCCACAAGAGCATGTCCTCTTCTCTAAATTTACTGTATAGGTCCTTCCTCTTCCACTGACATGCTTAACCTCAAATCCCTCTTTCCCATTCCAGAGCACGTCACAAAATTGAGTCAATTTGATGCTCACCTTAAGTTTTTTAAAGATATTTGGGCAAATTGGATTGTTAGTCCACTTCTCAGATTTTTCTCTGTTTTCTTGTACCCTCTTTGTCATTTTCCGTCTAACCTTTTCCAACATAGATATGCAAGGATAGAATCTGGCCTCAATGATTGCATTGTTGAATGACTCACAGAGGTTATTGTCCACTGAGTCACATAGTGAACCAACAGGGAAAAAAGCTCTTGCCCAATGCTTAGGCTCTGTTTTCATTATGTCCATTGCCCCTTCAGGTGTGTCTGGAGCTAACTTTGCTTTTCTATACATGAAATCTTCTCTGTTTGCAGCCTTTGCTATAGCCCAAAACTTCTTCTGTAGAGCATGCTCTCTATGCTTTTTTCTCCAGTTAGCATATATGTGTCTAGCACACATCCTGTGTTGTGCCTTTGGCAGATAATCTTGCATGCTGCTGATTAAACCCTACATGATAATTGTATGCAAATTAAACCATACTACCACTCATAAATTGATAAATAAATGTGCTATAAAATAAGTACACCAGGTCGTGCTCTGTCAAGGCGACCAAACATCATGACTAAAAAATGCTATAAAATAAGTAGACTAAGTCGTGCTCCGTCGAGGCGACCAGACATCATGACTAAAGTATGCTATAAAATAAGTAGACTAGGTCGTGCTCCGTCGAGGCGACCAAACAACAATAATTAACAACATGGTCATAAAGATCATAAATTACCTTTTGTTGATCAGAAATGAACACCCAGCCTTCACCTTGATTGTTTATGTCCAAGTCTTTGATAAGAAGTCCAATAAACCATTCCCAACTTTTTGTTGTTTCTTGCTCTACTATTGCCCAAGCAATTGGGTACATTTGGTTGTTAGCATCCCTACCAACAGCACAAAGGAGCTCACCTTGACATGCTCCTTTAAAAAAGCAACCATCAAGGCCAATCACCCTTCTACATGCTTTAAAACCCTTTTTCATAGCATTGAAACACACATAGAATCTCTGGAATATATTTTGGTCCATATATTCAGGATCCAATCCAACAAGTATGGTACTGCCAGGATTGCTTCTCAGCAATTCTAGCTGGTAGTCAAAGACCTTAGTGTACTCCTCTTTCATCCCTTCTAATAGCTTCTGTGACACTATCTTCTTTGTAGCCTTGCACTTTGATGTTGATACATCAACAAAGAAATCCTTCAAAACAGTGGCCTTAATGTTGTCAATCTTCCAAGTGGGGTTGGCCCTTAAGATATCCTCATATCTTCTAGCAATCACTTTAGCAGTTACAAGGTGATTGTCCCTGTTTGGAGCACACATATGTTCACTCTCATATGTCAAAACCTGAAATCTGGAACACCTGCTTGTGTTTGCTCCATAAATGAGCCATGGACATCCTGGCCAACCACACTTGGCCCTAATCCTTCCATCCTCTGACTTCATGAAAATAATACTTCTTTTTGTGAGCAGTCCATATTTTATTAGTGCTTTTTTCATCTGATTCTTGCTCCTGAACACCATCCCTAAACAGAAAGTAGGAATCTCTGTCTTTGGGTTATACCTGATGAATTGGCTCTTCCTCCTAACAATATGGCCATCATCATCTGTTTGATCATCATATGAGTAGTCCTCACCATCTGAGTCGAAGTAATCTTCTCCTATCACTTCTTCCACATTTGCCACTAGATCAATTGGAACAACACCTGAAGGATTACTTTCAGCCCACCTCTTAGAGGCTCTGATTTTCTTCTTAAAGGCATTTGCTTGTTCCCTTAGTTCCACATATTCTTCATCCAATCCACTGTCATCACTACCTACCACATAGTCAGTATCATCAGCATCGCTATCTGAATCTTCAGAACCACTGTCATCATGTATTGCCTCTTCTTGTACTTGTTGGATTGTTGGCTGTTGAGTTCCTGCTATAGTGATTGCAGCAGCAGTACCACCTTGTGATGCAGGATCTAGTACCTGAGAGCTGCCGGATATGAGAACTGCGCACACATTCACTTGAGAGCATTGCCCTATATCATCCCTCTGTTTCTTTAGAAACTTATGTTTTGTAGGGCTACTAAGTATTTCAGTTATCACTCCTCTCTGATTTGATACAAGCACATGATCATCTTCTGCAGTTATAATACAGTCAGGTGCAGTATCACTTTCTTCATCAGCATCAATACCTATCTCATCCTCAAAGTCACTAACACTGTCTTCACTGCCACTTTGATTATCATGCTCCCCAAAATATTCCACATAAACCTCAGCTACTCCACCATCAGTAGTGTATCCTGACATCTTCATACAACCAACATCATCAGAGAGAAATAACAAGCCATTCACTAGTTCTTTACCAGGCAATAGAAAGTAAATTTTCATACTTCCTTTACAAGTTACGTGATCACCAAGAAAGCCTTTGACCTCAGGTAGGGACACTTTGTCCCTCTCTAACTCTGACATTGCCTCATCCCCACCAACATAATCCAAATTTGGCCCAATTCGAACAAATTGCCCACCAAAATGAAACCGCACAGTCAATTTCTCACTTGGATCCATGGTCACAACACAAACCCTAGCCTGCATTGCCACAAATTTTTTCCAACAATCAACGAGGAATACAACTAATCCAAACTAAATTGAAGATCAAATCCAACTTTTTCGCACAAACACAAAGACCTACAAACCTAAAGATTTCAGAGCTCACAACCCTAACTAGAGCCTGTGATTGGCGGCAGATGCAACTACCAGAAGAATGCAAGACATGGATGAGGATTACCGATGTTTCCACCAGCCGTTGCGATCGTCTTGCTATCCTCGATATCAGTCCCCGATCGCCATTGCCGCCGCACAAGAAGGGGAAGGAGAAGGGACAGGAAGGGGAACCGTCAAGGGAGGCAGCGGTTTGGTGATGAGGTTTAAGAGCTGCGATGGTAGGGCCCGTGGTCAGTCCAGCTGGTGAGTATTTCCCGTCCCAAATCTGCCACATACGCAAACCCGCTCAACACAAACGAGTACTTGCACAAATCAGCCGGGATAAGCCGGGATTATAAAGTACAGGGTGGCAATTTCAGGGATTGGGAGTTTAAGGTTTGATTCAGACTTGGAATACGAATTCAGTGTTTTTTTAGACTTTTCCCTCGAGAGAAAGAAAGAAAAGGAGAAAACGCGTGAACTGGGCCCCTTTTCATCTCTCACACGCAGGCAGCCTCCCTCCTCTCTTGTTTTGGCTTTCCACTCCCGAGCTAGGGCCGCCGCCGCCGCCGCCGGCCGCCGCTGCCGCCCCATCGCTCCTCCGGCGCTGGCCGTCGAAGGAAGGTCATCTTCTCCTCTTGGTGGCTTCCTCATAGCAAGGTTGGGCGCTACTCCTCCGCACAACCCCGTCGGCAATAACGAGAAGGCGGGCGGCGCCGCGAGCTCTCGTCCCGAGGAAACCGCAGGAGGACGAGGTTGATGCGGTCGTCCGCGGCTCCTCCGACGGCGAGGCCAGCCTCCTTTTCACCTCTGCTAGACCCGCAGGTCCAGACTGTTTGGAAGTGAAACGTCAAACCCTGGTGATTTGGGTCTGTGTTCAAGGGGAGGCAAGTCTAGATTTGCATTTGTTTTCTCATGGTGTTGTACTTACTATAGTAAAATCTTATAAATTTTGACTGGATGGTGAGAAATCTGTGAATGTGTATTGAGAAATCAATACAAAGCTTCCAAGTTTTTATGCAATCTTGAGCATTTTCCCACTACTAAAAGTGATAGTTACAGTGTGTGATGAATTTCTGAATAAGATAGTTAAGCTTCTATATGATTCAGGCTTTGACAAAATAAAGATTCGCATAGTAGCCATAATTCTTCTCTCTCTCTCTCTCTCTTTTTGCCTCCTTTTAGACTCTATACTAGCCCCTCTCATACTACTTCACTACCATCATTTATCAAGTGTGTAGCATGTTTCCTTCTCACATGTGTACTATTTTTTTTCAGTTTGTATCTACTGTAGCAGAGTACATCAACGATGTTTTGGAAATTCTGTTTTTCGTTTTTTAATAAATGTTCTTCAATGTAGCTATCCATCTTCCATTGCTCTTTGTTCCTATTGGATGGTCGCGCCCTAGGAGTGGATGATTGAATTTAGTCCTGCTGTCATGTGTGAGGGTGATGTAAAAGGATGAACTAATAACTGGATCTTCAGTAGGATCGCTCAACAGATGGTTTCACAGGTAATTTTCCATAAACTTGCAAGTGCGTTGGTTTGCATGACCGAATCAGCGCCATTTACCTATTTGAAGGCCTACCACGTTTTGTCCTTTTCACAACAGATTTTCATATCAACAGGCTGGTATAACCGGATGTGAGAAGATAGTTGAGAATCTTCTGTTTGCAGTGAGCACCCACACAAATTCTCCCTGCTACATCTGAGAATTCTTATGCATGTGACTTATGAGATGCGCTTGCTCGTGAAGGACATAGGCTACCATTCAATACCCAACCAATGCACTTGTCCATTGTCTTGCTCTTATTAGGTAGTCGCTTCAATGAAAGTATATCTTGCGCTTGTTCATTTTCCTATCCATTTCAACAGATAGTTTGCATTATCTATTTTTTCTGGGAGTTGAGCAAAGAATTAGTTATCTTTCCCTTATGCTGTCAATCTGAAGTATTTCTTGCTATGTCACTTCAGATTAAGAACCCTGCAAAGCTAGATGTTTCACTGTCAGCCCTGAATCCGTGACCACACTGCCGGGTCATAAGGCGGTGGTGAACTGCGCGCTGTGGCTTCCAACCAAGAAGGATGCACTCCAGGTCTGCTACCTCCTTTTTACACTTATTTTCTCTGTCTCTCTTAATTCTCTTTCTGTTGCATCTGAACTGAAATGATTAGCTAGAATAATCAGGCTGAAACAAAACCATGTCGTGTACTGTTGTTCATGCACTGAGCTGCAATTTCTGTCAAAATTAGAGTATGATCCTGAGACGATTGTCTTAATGGATAATTGATCGTACGTGAGAGGAGTTAGCTATAGATACATAGCACCAGTATACACCAAGCAAAAGAATGTTTAATCTGATCCGGAAATGAGTACTGAACAGTTAGCTGGTGGTTTGTTAATTTGTTCCTCTGTAATTCGAAGCAGGGAGACACACTATCTATTGTCCGGAAGTTCTGATGGTGCTATTATGGCGTGGAAGATTGGTTCTGGAATAGGCAAGGTGAATTTCTTATGTTTCACCCTATATGTGTTTGTTGTCGTCGGAATTCTGTTTGAAGCACCTTTGCTGCAATTTCTTGACATTAGATTTTTCTTTCATTGTTCGGGTCTGCTCTGCATTCATGGACGGCTTTGTCGTTTTGGTAATCTCTTATATAAACAATCTGGATGATTGTTTTAGTAGGTAGTTATGATCTACTGATCTTCACAAAATTCGAAATTGAACGAGGGAACCAACTAACTGTGTGTTGTTGTTGATAATCTCGTCCTAGCTAGCTCCTGGGTACATGGACTCCCTACAAAAAAAGCTTGGATCCACTATGGATCATCTGCTGCCTTGGAGTGACCATGGCCAAGAAGACGTTCGTACCCGTTCCCTGGTGCTGTCCGGCGGGTCAGTGCTTGGGCGCTCTTCAACGCCTTCGTTTTTGTTGTCTCCTACGATCTTTCGCTACACGCTCGGCCACTAGCACATCCCCTGCAGTAAGGTAACTAACTACTACCATCCGTGCTTGTGCTTGTACTAATTCTGAATCATTTCAGTCCAGTTTGAGGCCAGCCGCAGCCACGTCGTCGACGGCATCCATCAATCCTGGATCCTTCGACATCTGGATAGACCGTTGCTCCCTCATCGACTACGACGATGGGCTCATCAATATCACCTGCCACAACATCGACATCACCGTCTCCATGTCATTCTGTTGTTTGTCCCTGCTACCAAGTCACTCAATGCTTGGTTTCTCAACAAATTTCACTCATTACATTGGATATTGTGTTGTACTGGTGAAAATAATTGTGTGTGTATGTGATTGCAGTTTTTTTTATGATTGATGTTATGATGGTTAATCACATTGTACACTGGGCGATCAAACTAATATCCATAATATCTTGCATCAATATTGTAGTTATTGATGACATAGCTTATGAGGAAAGACCATGGTAAATGAAGAGACAACGTTACACTGGCTTCTATCTCTGTGAGGTCAGTAGCAATATGGTCATTTGATGCAACAAACCAGAGGAACAAGTCCAGGTTCATCAATCATAGTTGTGAACCAAACACGGAGATGCAGAAATGGTTAGTTATATTGTACTACTTATTATATATCTTTGTTGATAACCCTGATATTTGCTAATGGTATCATGTTCTTTCAGGACTGTAGGTGGATAGACCAGAGTTAATTTCTCAAGCAAGTGGAGGTCCAGTGGCATGAGAGCAAGATTGTTAAAGGTCCAAGTCTGTGTAGGTCCTTAGTTATATTTCTGCCAGGAGAAGGAAGAAGTGTTGCTTGACTGGAATGAGATTGCAGAGAAATTTGGATGTCATTTGCTACATCAAGTAGTCTGGTGTGATCTCCACATTCACACGAAATATACTTATGTGAAGTTCAATTTTATTGTTTAGGCTTGCTCTACTTTATGAAAGGACACTTTTTCTGTTGTAGTTATATTATCGTGCCTTCCATTTCTAATCACTAACATGTAATTGTCGCTCTCGCTAAATCAAGTCTACTGTCATACAAACATGTTAACAAATACGATAGCATGATTTGTGCTCACAATCCCGTCTTAAGAGGCGCCACCAGGTGGCGCCCCAACCACTAGTGGTATTAGAGGTACTACGAGCTGGGGCGCGTGGCGCGCCTCGTGAGCATTGTGCTTGTGCGAGCCGTTGCTAGCGAAGACCGAAAAAACAACACTGGTGGAGTATGCGGTAAAAAGACGGCCCGAGCGTCTACAGCCGGACATTGCAAATCCGCTCTTTCAAACCCGTCTGGACGTGTTCGTAGGCATTGACCGAACACGTCTTAAATTAACCACTTTGCATCTGTCTTCCTCATATTGTATCCCTCTTCATACAAAACATACAAAAATACGTACTACATCTGCATACTATCCTATCTACTCTTCATCGTCAGAGATGTCCACGACGACGGTGCCGAACGCCGGCTGGACGGGCGGTTAGAAGGTCTCCAGCTCATCCTCCTCCTGCTCGACCTTATCCATGTAGGCGAACATCTCCGCTTCCTCCACGGCCTCTTGCGCCTCTATCTCCTGCCGGCGACGTCGTCTTCCCTCTGCAACCATTGAGGATGGCCTGCTGCTCCGCCTACAGATCCCCGTCGCCAGTGTCTCCCACATCCTCCTCCTCTGGCTCCTCCTCCTCCTCCTCCACCCCCATCCCCACCACCACCACCACCTCCTCCTCCTCCTCCTTCGGATCCACTGCATCCGGAGGTAGCCCCGCGGCGATTCGGGCTGCGCGCCTTGCCCGAATCTGCTCAAGGAGCTTGAGCTGGCGCTCCGGCGTCAGAAAGGGCTCGCTCCTTGTCCGGAGGTGTGGGGGCATGGCTACTAGGTGGACGTGTGAAGTGGAAAGTGGCGACAGCGGTGGACAAGAGGAGGAAAATGTGGATGGATGGTAGGGTTCGGTGCCGCCGGTCGACTTAAATAGACGGGCAATGCACTACCCGGCCCGCCGGAGCTGCGCCACGCGGCGCCACCGGTCCGACGGAAAAGACGAGTTTCAGACCGCCGGGTTTAAGGGCGGTTCCAGCCGAGACCCTTTCGTCAGTCCGACATGGCGGACGTGCCCGGACGCGCCCCATAGCCACCCCATATTTGGGCTAGATATGGGGGGTGCCGGTCAGCTCGGGCATTTAAGGACCGTCTGAGAGGCCCGTCTGGGTAAAAAAATCGTGACCGGGCAGTGACCGAACGGCCTGCCCATGCGTTTGAGAGGTCCGATTGTAGATACTCTAAAGCATTCAGAAAATCTGCTTAGTAGACATTTATCTTTTTAAAAACCATATGTTTCTCTTGTGTATGTTTTTTAAATGATTAGGTTTTATTATAAAGATTCATCAGGAGTACAAAGCATCCAGACATAATAAAAATTATATAAAGGTTCATGAGCCACCGAGTGTCTGTGCCAGAACGAGCCGTTGTCGTCACTCCCATACTGAAGCCGACCTAACCTTGTCGATGATAACCGGGAAGTTTTCGTCAACATGTCCCAATGGACCAGCGCCCTTCACCTCACCCCAAGAGGAACCCGCCAGGAATCCAGAGCTCCTATTTGACGCTTGTAGGCGTCAAACAGATGTGCCTTCCCCTGAAGGAAGGTGCTAATGGGCCGGCCCATTCGCAGAAGCTCTCTTTAGCTAGGTTTTAGCTGCGTTTTTGTGGAACTTGCTGGCTATTGTTTAGCGATTAAAATACAGTATAAAATTCTATTTAAAACTAAGAAACATATATCTTATTTTGAATATTTTTACAAAATATGAATATATACGTTGAACAATTGTCAGTATGCATTTAAATTTTTTGCAATATACATTGAACAAATTCGGAAACACATTGAACATTTTTGTAATATATGTTGAACAAATTTTGGATACGCATTGAACATTTTGCCATATACATTGAAGAAATTTTGGATAAACATTCAAAATTTCGCAAATATGTTGAACAAATTCTAATATTTTTTTTTGAAAAGGGGCACTTTATTACTTAAAAGATTTAAGCATTACACCCGGCCTCTGCATTACTAAGATGCACACAGCCAAAAAATGTCTTCTCACACAAATGAATGATAAAAAGGCGAAATACAAAAACATGAAGAGTCCGTGTAACGCCTAAAGCGGAGGGGGGTCAATCCTAAGATCATGTTGCCACCCATGCTGGGTAAAAGTATCCCTCGCCGTAGCCTCCAATCGTGTACACACCTTCGTAAACAGGTCTTGATTCTCCACGCGTTGTAGAGAGGACCATAAACGAAGAGTCCCGGTACATCTGTAGAGAACCTGCATCAGGGAAGTACTTTTATCGTTAAAAACCTTATCATTTCTACATAGCCAAAGCGACCAAATAACGGCAAGCGCTCCCACCCTGAGAAAAGTTCTAAACCTGTGATCAATCCCGTGTAACCAGTTGCCAAATACATTAGCAACACTACAAGGAGGATACAAACCAGAAGCTATTTGGATGACTGACCATATAGAACGAGCCAATTTGCATTGAAAGAATAAATGTTTTATTGTCTCATCATGGTGACAAAAGACACATTGCGGACTTCCATGCCAATTCCTCTTAATAAAGTTATCTTTAGTAAGAATGACTCCGCGACGAAGATACCATGCAAGGATTTTATTCTTTTTTATAATGCATACGAGAAACATTTCTATAATGCATGGTGAACTTTTTTGTAATATACAGTGAACAATATCTTAATATTCAATGAACATTACAGGAATGTTCACCGTATATTATGAAAACTATAAAAAGAAAGGAAATGTAAAAACACAAAGAAAAATGAAAAAGAAACACAATCTGAAAAATGAAAAAAAATGAAACAAAGAAAAATGAAACAAAAACAAAACAAAAACAAAAACCGCAACATAGAATAAAAAAATAAAAAATGCACGCGCCCCTCAAATGGGCCAGCCCAACTTGCTTGCCGAATCAGCGAAAGGTTGCCTGCTTGACGCTCGCGGACGTCATAGACGGTTTGCCCCAGGAATCGATGGCCTAACTAACGCCTGCGAAGGGGCAAGCATGGAAATTTTCTTGGGGCATCGGCATTGGTTGATGAGTGCCTCGTCGATTCGGCGATACTGGAAGCTCAAGCATGCAAGGGGAGCAGTGGCACTATCCTTTGATCTTCATACTGGCTCGTCCTGCATCGCTTTGAATTGTGCTAAAGTTATAGCCAATATCAGTTCTGAGACACCATGCCGATATGCCACTATTCTTCGAGAAATCAATCATAGTCGTGGCTCTTTTCAAGAGGTCAAATTCATTCACGAGGAGTGACAGTTTAATGGGGAGGCCCATTCCCTAGCTAAGGCAGTCTCTTCTCTTTTGTTAGGGTGCCATGTGTGGCTTTCTAACTTGCCCGACATAATTTGTATCCCTATAAATGTTTTTAATTAAAACTAGTAAGCGTGCACGTGCAACACACGTATCCTAATAAAATACACTAAAAATATGAGCTATCACTCATGTTTTTACCAAAACATTTAAATGCGTGTCACGTCCAATGATTTGAATGCAATAATTTATTTTAGATTAAGTCATAAGTCTTGTTTGACCGGTGAAAGACTTTCATTGTTGAAATGTTATGATCCCAAAATTCCAAAAACAAAATGAAAAAACCCGAGCATGTAACACACGACCAATACACGTGTCTTCACATAAAATTAACAATGACATAAATGTATTGTAATTGTTACTTATTATAAAAACACTTAAAAATAACAACTAAGGAACATTATCTAGTAATCATTATTTGATGATGATCCGCTCTGGTAGGTCCATCTTTTGATCCGATCGATGATGCTTCGTTCTAAGACCGGGATATTGTTTAAAACTTCATTCTCTTCATACTTCAACATATGGACCAAAAATCGCTTCCTCAGTTCAAAATCATCCTACATATGCATTATATAACATCGTTATTAAAAAAACATGTGTAATGTGTGTAGAAATGAGCATGGTGACAATACTTACCTTGGGTACTGGAAAATATAGCATCCCATCGTGCCATGAGTGCATTAAATTGAAAACCAAATAACCAGACAGGGGACTGCATGTATGAAATGTTACATGCAAGTTGAATGAATCAATTAAAATTGTGATGTATTGACAAGATTCGTACCCGTATGAGTTTGTTGGAACAGTAGGAACTTTGCATCCCCATTTCAAAATGTCGTCCTTGAAGGCAGGGTTTGCAGCTTGGAGTGCAAGGTTTAGATTGTTGGCCATAGTTTCAAGTATATGCTTTCCGAAAGTGGGTATTGAAAGCGGGTCCAAAATAGATACAACTTTTTTTATGTTGGTCCAAGACAAACAATAAAAATAACCCAAGAATATCACGAGGCAATAAAATCTACAATGATACATGCATTTAGAAATACATCAATCATTATCATTCATTAAGACCAAATAAACAATAAATTTAAATTTAAATCTTACCGTATCACATTCTGAGATATGATACTCATTGCTGTCAGGCCAGTGATGACCCACAAGAATAGGGGATCTATCGTAGTCCTTTCGATAAGTAAGAGTGTCGAACCCAACGAGAAGCAGAAGGAAATGATAAGCGGTTTTCAGCAAGGTATTCTCTGCAAGTACTAAAATAAGTGGTAACAGATAGTTTTGTGATAAGGTAAATTGTAACGAGCAACAAGTAACAAAAGTAAATAAGGTGCAGCAAGGTGGCCCAATCCTTTTTGTAGCAAAGGACAAGCCGGACAAATTCTTATATAAGGAAAAGAGCTCCCGAGGACACATGGGAATATCGGCAAGCTAGTTTTCATCACGCTCATATGATTCGCGTTCGGTACTTTGATAATTTGATATGTGGGTGGACCGGTGCTTGGGTGCTGTTCTTACTTGAACAAGCATCCCACTTATGATTAACCTCTATTGCAAGCATCCGCAACTACAACAAAAGTATTAAGGTAAACCTAACCATAGCATGAAACATATGGATCCAAATCAGCCCCTTACGAAGCAACGCATAAACTAGGGTTTAAGCTTCTGTCACTCTAGCAACCCATCATCTACTTATTACTTCCCAATGCCTTCCTCTAGGCCCAAATAATGGTGAAGTGTTATGTAGTCGACGTTCACATAACACCACTAGAGGTTAGACAACATACATCTCATCCAAATATTGAACGAATACCAAATTCACATGACTACTAATAGCAAGACTTCTCCCGTGTCCTCAGGAACAAACGTAACTACTCACAAAGCATATTCATGTTCATAATCAGAGGGGTAATAGTATGCATAAAGGATCTGAACATATGATCTTCCACCAAGTAAACCAACTAGCATCGACTACAAGGAGTAATCAACACTATTAGCAACCTACTAGCACCAATCCCGGACTTAGAGACAAGAATTGGATACAAGAGATGAACTAGGGTTTGGAGATGAGATGGTGCTTGTGAATATGTTGATGGAGATTGCCCTCTCCCGATGAGAGGAGCGTTGGTGATGACGATGATGATGATTTCCCCCTCCCGGAGGGAAGTGTCCCCGGCAGAACAGCTCTGCCGAAGCCCTAGATTGGTTCCGCCAAGGTTCCGCCTCGTGGCGGCGGAGTCTCGTCCCGAAAGGTTGCTTATAATTTTTTTCTCATCGAAAGACTTCATATAGGAGAAGAGGGGCGTCGGAGAGCCACCAGGGGGCCCACGAGGTAGGGGGCGCGCCCCCACCCTCGTGAGCAGGGTGTGGCCCCCCTGGCCTTCATCTTTGGCAACGATTTTTCTTTATTTATTTTAAGATATTCCGTGGAGTTTCAGGACTTTTGGAGTTGCGCAGAATAGGTCTCCAATATTTGCTCCTTTTCCAGCCAGAATTCCAGCTGCCGGCATTCCCCCTCTTCATGGTAAACCTTGTAAAATAAGAGAGAATAGCCATAAGTATTGTGACATAACGTGAAATAACAGCCCATAATGCAATAAATATTAACATAAAAGCATGACGCAAAATGGACGTATCAACTCCCCCAAGCTTAGACCTCGCTTGTCCTCAAGCGAAAAGCCGATAACAATAAATATGTCCTCATGTTTAGAGGTAGAGGCGTCGATAAAAATAAAATACGGACATGAAGGCATCATGATTGTTTCATAACAGAAACATATATAGATTTGTCATATGATTACTTATGTTCAAGTGATGATCTTTTCACAATGCAAAAGTATGAATCAGAAACCTTATTAGGCGCTAACAAATTATAACCTCAGTCATTGAAGCAATTGCAATTTATCATAACATCGGAAGGAGTCTATGTCAGAGCTTAAAAGCAAGTCCACATACTCAACTATCACTTAGTCCTTCATAATTGCTAACACTCACGCAATACTTGTGGTTATGAAGTTTCAATCAGACACAGAGAAAGATTGGGGCTTATAATGCTGCCTCCAAACTTATTCACCTTTGGGTGATGTCAACAATAATAGTTCATGCTAATGTACATCCAATTGGATATATATATATATATATATATAAGGATCACCCCACCATGAAGTGCTTGCCAAAGGATAAAATGAAAAAGGGAAAGGTCAAGATTACCTTGACTCTTGCATAAGATAGAGGATAATAATAAAAGATAGGCCCTTCGCAGAGGGAAGCAGAGGTTGCCATGCGCTTTTATGGTTGGATGCACAAAACCTTAATGCAAAAGAACGTCACTTTATATTGCCCCTTGTATGTGAACCTTTATTATGAAGTCCGTCGCTTTTATTGCGTCCACAACAAGTTCGTACAAAGCTTATTTCTCTGCATTAATAAGTCATGCATATTTAAAGAGCAATTTTTATTGCTTGCACCGATGACAACTTACTTGAAGGATCTTACTCAATCCATAGATAGATATGGTGGACTCTCATGGCTAAACTGGTTTAAGGGTATTTGGAAGCACAAGTAGTATCTCTACTTGGTGCTGAGAATTTGGCTAGCATGAGGGGGAAAGGCAAGCTCAACATGTTTGAATGATCCATGACAATATACTTTAACCGAGATGCGAGAAAACATAACCCATTACGTTTTCTTCCTTGTCCAACATCAACTCTTTAGCATGTCATACTTAATGAGTGCTCCCAATTATGAAAGATGTCAATGATAGTATATCTATATGTGAAACCTCTCTCTCCTTATTACTTCCTATTAATTGCCATGATGACTAAAGCTATATTTGCCAACTCCTAACAACTTTTTAATCATCATACTCTTTCTATGTGAAGTCATTACTCTCAATAAGATCAATATGAACTCTTTGTTTCTTTTTATTCTTTCTTTTAATCACTCAAGATCATGGCAAAATAATCAAGCCCTTGACTCAACACTAATCTTTATTATATAGCTCACGGACTAGATTGCATAGAGGGATCATAAAGCAAACTTCAAAACTAGATCATGCCGTGACTTTATTCTACTAAATCAAGATACTACTAATAGGATCGAACTAAGAAAAACGGTAAAGATAGGAGTTGTGATGGTGATACGATACCGGGGCACCTCCCCCAAGCTTGGCAGTTGCCAAGGGGAGTGCCCATACCCATGTGATGAGGTCCCCTTCTTTGTTGTTCGAGGTGGAGGTGTTGTTGATGACGCAAGCTTGTCGTCCCCTTCCATGGCATAGGCTCACCCTCATAGAAGGATGATCGAGTCTCCGGAATTCTCAAATCTGCAATGGAAACAGGTCGAAACGAAAACAGGGGATATTTGCATGATACGGGGGTCAAAACCTTCGGGAGAATATATAATGAATTTTTACCGACCAAAACACGTATCGTACAGGAAAATGGAGTCCGGAGGGCACACGAGGTGCTCACGAGGTAGGGGGGCGCGCCCAGGGGGGTAGGGCGCGCCCTCCACCCTCGTGGAGGGCTCGTGTCCTCCCTGGACTGCTACCTATTTTTCTATTTTTCTAAATATTCCAAAACGGAGAAATATTGCCTTAAAAATTGTTTTGGAGTTGGTTTACTTACCGTACCACATACCTATTCCTTTTCGGAGTCTGGAACGTTTTGGAAAGTGTCCCTTATGTATTCCTCCGGGGTTACGGTTTCAATAACATTGGTTTCAACATTTATAGGATTACCTGAGATATAGTGCTTGATTCTTTGACCGTTTACCACCTTCGGATTTGTGCCTTCGAAATTGTTGATTTTTATGGCACCGGAACGATTCACCTCCTCGATAACGTAGGGACCTTCCCATTTAGAGAGAAGTTTTCCTGCAAAAAATCTTAAACGAGAGTTGTATAGCAATACATAATCGCCTACATTAAACTCACGCTTTTGTATCCTTTTGTCATGCCATCTTTTAACTTTTTCTTTAAACAACTTGGCATTTTCGTAGGCTTGGGTTCTCCATTCATCAAGTGAGCTAATATCAAATAACCTCTTCTCACCGGCAAGTTTGAAATCATAGTTAAGCTCTTTAATAGCCCAATATGCCTTATGTTCTAGTTCGAGAGGTAAGTGACATGCTTTTCCATAAACCATTTTATACGGAGACATACCCATAGGATTCTTATATGCAGTTCTATATGCCCATAATGCATCATCAAATTTCTTGGACCAATTCTTTCTAGACCTATTAACAGTCTTTTGCAAAATTAATTTGAGCTCTCTATTACTCAATTCTACTTGACCACTAGACTATGGGTGATAAGGAGATGCAATTCTATGATTAACGTCATATTTGGCAACCATTTTACGGAAAGCACCATGAATAAAGTGTGAACCACCATCAGTCATTAAATATCTAGGGACTCCAAACCTCGGAAAAATAATTTCCTTAAGCATTTTAATAGAAGTGTTATGATCAGCACTACTAGTTGGAATAGCTTCTACCCACTTAGTAACGTAATCAATAGCAACTAAAATATGGGTGTATCCATTGGAGGCAGGAAAAGGTCCCATATAATCAAAACCCCAAACATCAAATGGTTCAATAACAAGTGAATAATTCATAGGCATTTCTTGACGTCTACTAATATTACCAATTCTTTGACATTCATCACAAGATAAAACAAACTTACGGGCATCCTTGAAGAGAGTAGGCCAATAAAAACCAGATTGCAATACCTTATGTGCAGTTCTATCTCCAGCGTGGTGTCCTCCATAAGCTTCGGAGTGACACTTGCGTAGGATCTATTCCTGTTCATGCTCAGGTACACAGCATCTAATAACACCATCTACTCCTTCTTTATAAAGATGTGGGTCATCCCAAAAGTAATCTCTCAAATCATAAAAGAACTTTTTCTTTTGTTGGTATGTGAAGCTAGGTGGTATAAATTTAGCAACAATATAATTAGCATAATCTGCATACCATGGAGTGCTACGAGAAGTGCTTATGACATTTAATTGTTCATCAGGAAAGCTATCATCAATAGGTAGTGGGTCATCAAGAACATTCTCTAACCTAGATAAGTTGTCTGCAACTGGGTTCTCAGCTCCTTTTCTATCAACAATATGCAAATCAAATTCTTGCAGCAAGAGAACCCATCTAATAAGTCTAGGTTTAGCATCTTTCTTTTCCATAAGATATTTAATAGCAGCATGATCAGTGTGAATAGTTACTTTAGAATCAACAATATAGGGTCTGAATTTATCACAAGCAAACACAACTGCTAAAAGTTCCTTTTCGATGGTAGCATAATTTCTTTGAGCATTGTCTAGAGTTTTACTAGCATAATGGATAACATTTAATTTCTTATCAACTCTTTGCCCTAGAACAGCACCTACAGCATAATCACTAGCATCACACATAATTTCAAAGGGTAAATTCCAATCAGGTGGCTGAACAATAGGTGCAGAGACTAATGCTTTCTTAAGTATTTCAAATGCTTCTACACAATCATCATCAAAGACAAATGGTACATCTTTTTGTAATAAATTAGTCAGAGGCCGAGAAATTTTTGAGAAGTCCTTAATGAACCTCCTATAAAATCCAGCGTGACCAAGGAAACTTCTTATACCTTTGATGTCCTTGGGACATGGCATCTTTTCAATAGCGTCAATCTTGACTTTATCAACTTCAATACCTCTTTCAGAAACTTTGTGCCCCAAGACAATACCTTCATTAACCATAAAGTGGCACTTTTCCCAATTCAAGACAAGATTAGTTTCTTCACATCTCTGCAAAACTCGATCAAGATTGCTCAAGCAATCATCAAAAGAGGAACCATAGACGGAAAAGTCGTCCATGAAAACCTCACAAATCTTTTCACAAAAATCAGAGAATATAGCCATCATGCATCTTTAAAAGGTAGTAGGTGCATTACATAAACCAAAAGGCATACGTCTATAAGCAAAAGTACCAAAAGGGCATGTAAAAGTAGTCTTTGATTGATCTTTAGCCGACACAGGTATTTGAGGGAAACCAGAATAACCATCTAGAAAGCAATAATGTGTATGTTTGCATAATCTTTCTAGCATTTGATCAATAAAAGGTAAGGGGTAATGATCTTTCTTAGTGGCTTTATTTAATTTGCGGAAATCAATTACCATCCTATAACCTGTAATAATTCTTTGAGGAATCAATTCATCTTTATCATTAGGGACAACAGTAATACCTCCCTTCTTAGGGACACAATGGACAGGACTTACCCACTGACTATCAGCAACGGGATAAATTATACCTACCTCCAGAAGCTTGAGTATTTCCTTCCTTACTACTTCTTTCATTTTAGGATTCAAACGTCGTTGAGGATCACATACTGGTTTAGCATCCGCTTCCAAATTTATTTTATGCTGACATAGAGTGGGACTAATGCCCTTAAGATCATCAAGAGTATATCCAATAGCGGCACGGTGCTTCTTCAGAGTTTTCAATAATCTTTCTTCTTCATGCTCTAAAAGGTTAGCACTAATAATAACAGGATATATTTTCTTTTCATCAAGATAAGCATACTTAAGATTATCAGGCAATGGTTTAAGCTCAAAAACGGGATCACCCTTGGGTGGAGGAGGATCCCCTAGGATTTCAATAGGCAAATTGTGTTTCAGAATAGGTTCCTGTTTAAAGAATATTTCATCTATTTCCTTTCTTTCATTCATAAACATATCATTTTCATGGTCTAGCAAATAGTGTTCTAAAGGATCACTAGGAGGTACAGCAATAGAAGCAAGACCAATAATTTCATCCTTACTAGGCAATTCTTCCTCACGATGTTGTTTACTGAATTTAGAGAAATTAAACTCATGAGCCATATCATCCAAGCCAACAGTAACAACATTCTTTTTGCAGTCTATCGTAGCATTAACAACATTCAAGAAGGGTGTACCAAAAATAATGGGACAAAAGCTATCTTGTGGAGAACCAAGAACAAGAAAGTCAGCGGGATATTTGGTTTTCCCACACAAGACTTCAACATCTCTAACAATTCCCATTGCAGATATAGTATCTCTATTGGCAAGTATAATTGTAACATCAATATCTTCTAACTCAGCAGGTGCGATATCATGCATAATTTCTTTATATAAGTCAATGGGTATAACACTAGCACTAGCACCCATATCACATAAGCCATGATAACAGTGATCTCCTATTTTAACAGAAATAACAGGCACGCCTACCACAGGTCTATGTTTATCTCTATCATAGGGTTTAGCAATTCTAGCAGTTTCACCAGAGAATTCAATGACATGCCCATCAATATTATCAGACAAGAGATCTTTAACAATAGCAATATTAGGTTCTACTTTGACTTGCTCAGGAGGTGTATAACTTCTAGTATTGCTTTTATGAATAACAGTTGAAGCTTTAGCATGATCCTTTACTCTAGCAGGGAAAGGTGGTTTCTCAACATAAGAGGTGGGAACAATAGGATCATTATAAGTGATGGTCTTTTCTTCAACTTTAATAGGTGCAGCTACTTTTACTTCTATGGGAGGATGATATTTAAACCACTTCTCCTTGGGGAGATCAACATAAGTAGCAAAAGATTCATAGAAAGAAGCTACTATCTTAGGGTCAAGTTCATATTTAGTGCTAAACTTACGGAAAATATCGGTATCCATAAAAGATTTAACACAATCAAACTTAGGTGTCATACCTGACTCCTTACCTTCTTCGAGGTCCCAATCTTCAGAGTTGCGTTTAATTCTATCCAATAAATTCCATCTGAATTCAATAGTCTTCATCATAAAAGAGCCAGCACAAGAAGTATCGAGCATGGTGCGATTGTTATCAGAAAGCCGAGCATAAAAATTCTGGAGAATTGTCAATTTTGAGAGCTCATGATTGGGGCATGAATATAACATTGATTTAAGCCTCCCCCAAGCTTGAGCGATGCTTTCTCCTTCGCGAGGCCAAAAATTATATATATAATTGCGATCACGATGAACAAGATGCATAGGGTAATACTTTTGATGAAATTCCAATTTCATTCTTTTATAGTTCCATGATCTCGTATCATCACATAGCCTATACCATGTCGATGTGTCTCCCTCCAAAGATAAAGGGAAAGCCTTCTTCTTAACAACATCATCGGGTATACCTGCAAGCTTAAATAATCCACAAATATCATCCAAATAGCGTAGATGCTCGTCGGGATGCTTTGTCCCATCTCCCGTAAAAGTATTAGCCAGCAGTTTTTCCATAATACCCGAAGGAAATGTAAAAGGAGTTTCATTTTCAATAGGTTCAGTAGGTTGAGGAGCAACTCTTTGATCTACTGGATGGGGTGAAGATACCCCGAACAAGCCCCTCAGAGATTCAGTTTCCATAGTAACAAGTGACAGAAAATTTCAGCACACTATATAATTTTTTCCTTACCAAATTCCACCTACCAAAGGCGCTACACTCCCCGGCAACGGTGCCAGAAAAGAGTCTTGATGACCCACAAGCATAGGGGATCTATCGTAGTCCTTTCGGTAAGTAAGAGTGTCGAACCCAACGAGGAGCAGAAGGAAATGATAAGCGGTTTTCAGCAAGGTATTCTCTGCAAGTACTGAAATAAGTGGTAACAGATAGTTTTGTGATAAGGTAAATTGTAACGAGCAACAAGTAACAAAAGTAAATAAGGTGCAGCAAGGTGGCCCAATCCTTTTTGTAGCAAAGGACAAGCCGGACAAATTCTTATATAAGGAAAAGAGCTCCCGAGGACACATGGGAATATCGTCAAGCTAGTTTTCATCACGCTCATATGATTCGCGTTCGGTACTTTGATAATTTGATATGTGGGTGGACCGGTGCTTGGGTGCTGTTCTTACTTGAACAAGCATCCCACTTATGATTAACCTCTATTGCAAGCATCCGCAACTACAACAAAAGTATTAAGGTAAACCTAACCATAGCATGAAACATATGGATCCAAATCAGCCCCTTACGAAGCAACGCATAAACTAGGGTTTAAGCTTCTGTCACTCTAGCAACCCATCATCTACTTATTACTTCCCAATGCCTTCCTCTAGGCCCAAATAATGGTGAAGTGTTATGTAGTCGACGTTCACATAACACCACTAGAGGTTAGACAACATACATCTCATCAAAATATCGAACGAATACCAAATTCACATGACTACTAATAGCAAGACTTCTCCCGTGTCCTCAGGAACAAACGTAACTACTCACAAAGCATATTCATGTTCATAATCATAGGGGTAATATTATGCATAAAGGATCTGAACATATGATCTTCCACCAAGTAAACCAACTAGCATCAACTACAAGGAGTAATCAACACTACTAGCAACCTACTAGCACCAATCCCGGACTTAGAGACAAGAATTGGATACAAGAGATGAACTAGGGTTTGGAGATGAGATGGTGCTAGTGAAGATGTTGATGGAGATTGCCCTCTCCCGATGAGAGGAGCGTTGGTGATGACGATGGTGATGATTTCCCCCTCCCGGAGGGAAGTGTCCCCGGCAGAACAGCTCTGCCGGAGCTCTACATTGGTTCCGCCAAGGTTCCGCCTCGTGGCGGCGGAGTCTCGTCCCGAAAGGTTGCTTATATTTTTTTTTCTCATCGAAAGACTTCATATAGGAGAAGATGGGCATCGGAGAGCCACCAGGGGGCCCACGAGGTAGGGGGGCGCGCCCAGGGGGGAGGGGCGCGCCCCCCACCCTCGTGAGCAGGGTGTGGGCCCCGTGGCCTTCATCTTTGGCGACGATTTTTCTTTATTTATTTTAAGATATTCCGTGGAGTTTCAGGACTTTTGGAGTTGCGCAGAGTAGGTCTCCAATATTTGCTCCTTTTCCAGCCAGAATTCCAGCTGCCGGCATTCCCCCTCTTCATGGTAAACCTTGTAAAATAAGAGAGAATAGCCATAAGTATTATGACATAACGTGAAATAACAGCCCATAATGCAATAAATATTAACATAAAAGCATGACGCAAAATGGACGTATCAGCCAGCTATCAAACAATTGTGCCAACATACAATGTCCATACCGTCACGATGACTTGGGACTCGTGCATAGTGGGACATGGACTACAATATTGTAAGAAAATATTAGTAGAATGAGGCAAAATGTAAAATGTGATTAAAATAACTTACACAGAATCGCAGATCCATATAGTGTACTGGGACGTCTCTAGCAAGCTGGACGTCGTGGCACGCTAGTATCCTCACATCCATGTTAAAACAATCAGCATCCATGTACTCATCATTTTTTAATATGTTCTTTAGTTGTCTCAAGTTTAAACTAATAGGGTAAGGCTGAGAGCTTTTCACCCATTCGCTCCTGTGAAATGGGAATTCTATCGTTATACAAGAGTAATAGGAACAAAAATGAATTGCAAAAATGTGTCTTACTCTAGCATCGGGACATCATCAACCATGATGATGAACAAGCAAAATTCATCTATTAAGTTGTCATTTGTTGGAATGACAGACGGCGAAAGGATAAATGATTGCGAGATGAGCTCAACTTGTGACGATGAGTTGGATGCTTTAGATTTGTTAGGAGGTCTTTCGAAAATCATACAATCAGTGGGATCCGTGTTGGTTTCATCATCATCCAAGTCTCGGTTTCTTATATCGTCATCATTGAATTCCGAATCGACTAAAATGACAGCTAATTTTGTTCTAAAATCTGTCATGTGAACCTAAAGTGAAGTAGTAATAAGACTTAGTTTTCAAATAATGATACAACACAAAATAATTAGTATCATGATACGATGCAAAATGTACCTGTTCGGGAGTGTCGGACAAACTCTCTCCCGTGAAGTACTCCATGAAATTTAACATCCAGAGACCACAAGATGACCTTGATGATAAAGAAATTTTGTTATGCTTAATAACAAAAATATTAATAAAAAAATAGTATCATAAAATGATGATGACTGAACCACACTATCATACCAGATACGCTCGATAAAAAAGGAACTAAACAACGTTTGCTGCTAATATAAATCAAATGACCAATAGGGCTATCAATAAAATAACTAAATTTCTAAACCATATATTTTGTATATAAATCAAATGAACAAAATGGTTATCAATAAAAAATGAATTTGTGAATGCATAATTATTTTGAGAGAAACCCATATAATTATTACTTTCACCGAATGGGTTGTCGATCATAGATACAACAATTAAACAAAAGAGACACGGCCGGTGATCCATTTGGTCGATGTACTGTTTAATCTGGGTGGCCTATTTAGGTGATAGAAAAGCAACCAGAGGCCGGATTGCAAAAGAGAGAAAAAAGCAACCAAAGAAACACTAATAAGGAGCAGCCGGTGAAAAGTAAAATAAAAAAAGAGCAACAGGATGTAACCCGTCGCACTATCACTATCTCGATCTCTCCAGTACACTATCACTTTGCTTTCTCCACTCCTCACTTCTTCCTCCGCCAGCCTCCTCCTCTGTAGCACGGCGCCTACTCTGCAGCACACCACATCCTCTCTCGGCACGATGTCGGCCGGCGGCCCCGCCCCCCACCCCCACCACCTGCACCACCACGGCCTTGCCCCGTCTCCTCCTATCCCCACCAGGGCCTCGCCCCATCGGCCCTTATCCCCAGCACGGCCTCGCCCCGCCCCCTCCTCTCACCACTGCGGCCGTGCCTCGCCGCCAACCCCACGGATCTTCCCTGGATCGACTCTGCCGCCTCCATCCTACTTCCCAGAGGAGATCAAGATGTGAGCTGGTCGACACAATTCGGGAGCAGGCATATCAAATTGGATCGAGATCCAGTGCGTCATCAGGTCGCTCTGGGAAGGAGTTCGCAGCTCGCATACATGCTCTACAGGATCAGCCTAATCTCTCTGTCGTCGCTGTTGTCATAACGGCTTGCAATAGACCAGACTATTTCCAGAGGTCAGTTCAATCTATCCTCAAGTAGGCTTTGTCTCCATTCCTCTGTTTTTCATGCAGCTTCAGTTTGTACACTTAGTAGAACACACTTCCTGACCAAATGATGGACAATAACTCTTCCAGGTACCACAAAGCGGTTGATTCAAAGTTCCCACTATTTATATCACAGGTAATGGTAATAGCAATTTCAGTTCTTGTTCTTGATCTCTTGTATGTAGAATGTTATTTGTACACTGCTTCTTCCAATTGCAGGATGGTACAAATGGAGAAGTAAAAAAATAAGGCCTGGAGTTATACCCAAATAACATTTATGCAAGTGCGGAAAGAAACACTTGATCTATGCTCAATTGCCTAATAGTATAACAGAACACGCTCTGCTTCTTCTACTGTATTATTGCTAGCATAGCTGATACTTCTCCTGTAATACCGCTAGCATAGCTGAAAGGACATGCGGTGCCCCCATGTGTGGTTTTGATAATTGATGACAATCTCTATGGACTAACGGTTGCCTTGAGTTATATTTGAAGGATTTGTCCATAGGATTGTCTTGAAGTCCATGTGTTGGTTTCAAGGAGTTTATGAGATGGCCAAAGTGCTTTTCAAGGAATTATCCAAAGATTGGTCATGTGTGAGTTGAGATGGCCAAAGTGCTTTTCAAGGAATTATCCAAAGATTGGTCATGTGTGAGTTGAGCTTATTGCAAGCATGTCTTGAAGAAGAAGATTGTGTGATCATTCATGGTTACCTTCAAGACATCATCCAAATGAGAGTTGGAAAGATTCAATGTTGATCAAGACTAAGTCAAGAGTGAATCAAGTTGATCAACTCACAAAGCGTAGAAGAAGTACCGAGAGGGATCAAGTGATCCCATGGTATGGTAAGCATTGTCCATTACGCTTTGTGTACTAACCCATGGTCTACGCGAGAGTTCTTTGTGGGGTTAGGTATGTTTCCATGGTCTTGCGTCAAGAGGAAGATCTCATACAACCCATGGAGGATGACATTAAGTGGTGATCGTCATCAAGTTTGCAGTGTGCAAGTTCAAGTGGAGCAACTAGAAGAGTGGCTCACCCATAATGGAGTATGGGGGAGCAATCAAGCTTGAAGCTTGTTGTCCATTGTGGTGTCAATGGAATTGTGAAGATGTGCCAAAGAGTGGCTCACCCATAGTGGAGTATGGGGGAGCAATCAACTAGTCTTCATCGAGCCAACACAATCAAGAAAGGTGGTCCAACTTGAGGAAGTCAAGATCGTCATCATCTAGCTCAAGTGGACTATGTGCAAGGCAAAGGTTTGCCCTTGATAGGTTTTCTATTTTACTGGTCTCATAGTGGTAGTTGGGAGACCGGGTTGTAGGATCAATTGTCGTACTATCAAGGGGGGCTCTCTAGGGAGTAGCTTGATCGTATCATTAGTCGAGAGCTAAAACCATTGCATCCTTGCATCATCTTTCTGTTGACACACGAACACGTCACGTGTACCCTCGACGCCGGGGGTGATGCACCGCAGCTCACGTCGAAGGAGACCCGACCGACAGCGCGATACGCAAGACAGTCGGCGGGTGCTTTTGTAGACCCGAAACCCCGCGCACCCGGGAGGGACCCCGTCAGGGATTGCGGCGGCTATGGGCTGCCCTAGGTCGATTCTCTCGCCCCTAGAGCCTCGGGATTCTCAGCTCTCAAACACGAAGAACAGTGAAGAACGAGAGAGAAAAATGGTGGAGAGATAAAACGTAGATGAAAAAAGTAGTATTTTGATTTGTTCGATTGTGTGTTGTTCAATCGGCCGTCACCCCCAACGTATATAAGAGGCGGCTGGACTTCCCGTACAAGTAAAGGATTAATCTAGGCTTTCCTTATAAGAAAATTACGTCAATTCACGTCCTAGAGTCCTAATTCTATTCCAACTCGGATTCAGTTTGAATCTGGCCCAAACTCTGTCTTCCTTCTTGCGCGGGCCGCCGGGCTTGCATATGATCTCCGATCGAGATGGCCCAAGTATCAAACTTGTGCGCCTCGACGATACGAACAACTCTCATGTTGATCATTTTTTCAAATAAGGCCATCTTGAATACTTTTCGAGGTCATCTTTATCTTCCAGCCGGACTCGGTTTTGCAGTAGACTGGATTATCCGAGTCTCGTAGTGAATTTGTAAGCTATATATTATCTCTGATGATGATGACTCCAAAATCAAAATTTACCGTCTTGATGATACGCACAACTTCTGTATTGAACACTTCTTCATCCAAGGTCATTTTGATAAACTTTCGAGCACATGTTCAATTTCACTCGGACTTGAGCTCATCCACTCGGATCTTAGATACTTTCACTCGGATCGTCCGATTGGACTTTTTCACTCGGAAGACAATCTTTCACTCGGATGACTATATTTCCACTCGGATGACTATATTTCCACTCGAAAGGCACTATCTTATTCACTCGGATGACTATATTTCCACTCGAAAGGCACTATCTTATTCAATCGGCAAGTTTTCGTCCCGATGGTAATCTTTTCACTCGGAATATTTTCACCTGGACGACAATTTCACTCGGATGATCATATTTTCACTCGGATGACTATATTTCCACTTGGATAATAATAAGTTCATCCGGTCAGCAAACTTTCACTCGACCGTAAACTTTCACTCGACCGTAAACTTTCACTCGGATGGTAAACTTTTCACTCGGATTTCCGACTGAAAACATAGCCCGATCTTGATTTGTCTCTCCAGGCCTCATATGATCTCCGATTGAGACGAATTATATATGAAAATTGATCGGCTCGACGAGACGAAACTTTTCCATGTTGAAAGTTTCTCGATTCAAGGCCGTATTGATGGCCGAATTACTCGCGCAACCTATCAGACAAGTGTCTGGCCCTCGCGCCATATTTCCGTTGAGGTTCAGTCTGCAGTATATTGCCTCTAACTTTTGCAAATGAACTCGGATTGAGATGATTTATATATAAAAATTGATTGCCTCGACGAGACGAAGACAATTCCTTAAGAGTGCTCCTTCATCCGAGGTCATCTTGAAGACGTGATTGGCAAAAACCACTCGGAACATTGAACTATGCCACTCGGAGTATAGTTTCGTCCGTAAGATAAAGTCGAATGAATATAACCGAAACATCAAAGTGGTTCCACTCGGTGACGTGAATACTTTTATGCTGAAAACTCATTCACTCGAGACCATCTTCATTGCAATCTGTATCTTGCCAAAATCAGGTGTCAACACATGCCCCCCTGTTTTTCGGCAAAGCTTGCACGCCGAAAAATAATATGCATAGTGTTTGTTCTAAGGACGATATCAACACTCCATCGGCCATTTATTTTTCTCAGGGCGATAATTATGTATCGGCCATGTTTGTGCTAAGGGCGATAATCGTATATCGGCCATTGCCCACTTAGGCTTCCTGCCACACACTCGGGTGGTACTTCTTCAAATATTTGCCATTGAGAGCTCGAGGTAACAATGCCCCTTGTATTGATTCCACCAAATATGAATTTCCGGAACAACTCTTGTAATTCTAAAAGGACCTTCCCAACTTGGAGACCACTTCCCGAATTTTCTATCTCTTGAACCAATCGGCAGAATCACTTTCCAAACGAGATCACCAACTTGAAAATTCTTCAACTTGACTTTCTTATTGTAAGCCCTTGCCACCCTCAACTTATCTCTCTCTATGGCATTCAAAGCAGCCAAACGTTTATCAGCAACCTCATCAATGTTGTCCATCATCAAGTTATAGAAGTCTATTGCCGATAAATCATTTTGTTTGGCTATTCTCAAAGCATTCAAATTTACTTCCACCGGTAAAACAGCCTCCTGACCATATACTAGCTCATATGGAGTCACTTTCGTAGCACCATGCCTTGAGATTCTATGTGCCCATAATGCCTCAGACAACAAGTCATGCCATCTCCTTGGATTATCCTCAATCTTCTTCTTGATGAGCTTGATTAAATTTTATTGCTAGACTCAGCTTGTCCATTAGCTTGGGCATAATATGGAGAGGAATTGAGCAACTTTATGTTATAAGATTCGGCAAACTCTCTGACTTGGTGTGACATGAAAGATGAACCTTGATCTGTAGTTAACGTTTGAGGAATACCGAATCTATGAATAATGTGCTCGGTTATGAATTGAATTACCTCCGTATGCGTCATGTTCTTGAGAGGTACTGCTTCAGACCATTTAGTGAAATAATCAGTTGCCACCAATACGAACCGATGCCCTTTTGAGGAAGATGGATGGATTTGTCCAATGAAATCTAAACCCCAACCTCTGAAAGGCCACGGTTTGATAATAGGATGTAACATAGCAGCAGGAGCCAATTGAATATCACCAAACTTTTGACAAGCTTCACACCCCTTATAATATCTGAAGCAATCATTAATCATAGTCGGCCAATAAAACCCAGCACGTCGCAATAACCATTTCATCTTGGGAGCCGACTGGTGAGTGCCACAAATACCTTCATGTACTTCTCCCATAGCAACTCTTGCCTGGTCCTCGTCCAAACACTTTAGAAGAACATCATCGACGGTTCGGCGATAAAGACCATCATCTCTCATTGTATACTTGAAAGCCGTATGCCGAACATCCCTGTCCACCCTTTCACTCGGATTGCACAAGTAATCAACAATGGGCTTCCTCCAGTCGGGATTGTCACCTGCACTAGACTTTTTGTTAATGGCCGAATCAGTGGGTTCAGGTTCGGCCTCTCTCATATTGGCAAGACAAGACATCGGTCTTTGAGAGATATGAAACATGCCATGATCAACATGATATCCGGATGCTTGTTGTGCCAATTCATTTGCTTTCCAATTGTCATGTCTAGATATATGAGCAATGCTAAAGCAATCCAAAGTAGAAATTATATCTAGACATCTATCAAGATAAACATTAAGTGATTCGTCCAAACACTGAAAGACTTTGGATATTTGCTGCACCACTAGTAACGAATCACCATAAGCCTCAATATGTGTAGCACCTATAGCAAGTAACATCTCTAGGCCGAATAACAATGCTTCATATTCGGCTTGATTGTTTGTGCAAAAATATTCTAAGCGGCATGAGGCTTCAAAAACAGCACCATGAGGAGATATATAAACAATACCAACACCTTGGCCATTGCTACAAACTGAACCATCAAAGTATAATCTCCATGGTACTAATGAAACAAGTTCATATCAACATCATGCTTGTTATTAATCCGATGTTCAACAATGAAATTAGCAACAATTTGGCCTTTCATGGATTTTAGAGATTCATAAGCCAAATCATATTCAATCAAAGCATAAGCCCACTTGCCAATTCTACCACTAAGAATTGGCCTATGCAACATGTATTTAATGACATCGGTTTGACAAGCTACTACACAAACACTCGGCACTAAATAATGTCTCAGTTTTGTGCAAGCATAATATAAGCATAGACATAATTTCTCAATAAATGTATACCTTGTCTCTGCGTCCAATAAGCGGCGGCTCAAATAAGTGATGGCATGCTCTTTTCCTTCGGTCTCTTGAGTTAGAACAGCACCAATAACTCCTTCCTCTGCTGCAATGTAAAGTCTGAAGGGTTCCCTATGCTTGGGTGCTCTCATCACCGGAGGAGTGCACAAATAATTCTTGATCATATCAAATGCTTCTTGCTGTTTTGCCCCCCAAGTGAAATCAGCATCATTCTTTAACCGAAGGATAGGAGTAAATGCATCAACTTTCCCTGATAGATTAGCTATGAACCTTCTCAAATAATTGACCTTGCCAAGGAACTTTTGCATATCTCTCTTGCATGTTGGAGCCTCCACTTTCTGTATAGCCTCTATCTTTTTGGGATCAATCTCTATACCATCTTCATGAATAATGAAACCCCAAAACTTGCCAGCTGACACGCCGAAAGCACACTTCAAAGGATTCATTTTCAGTCCATACTTTTTCATTCTTTCAAAAGCTAAACGCAAATCGGCCAAGTGAGATTCAAAAGCATCCGATTTGACAACAATATCATCAATATAAACTTCAAGTATGACACCGAGTAAATCATGAAAAATCAAATTCATAGCCCTTTGATATGTGGCGCCAACATTTTTAATCCGAATGTCATCACTTTCCACTCGAATAAACCAAGGAAGCCAGGACATCGGAAAGCCGTTTTGTACATGTCCTCTTCGGCCATAAAAATTTGATTGTATCCGGCATTACCATCTAGAAAGCTAATAACCTTATGTCCAGAAGCATCATTAATAAGCATATCGGCTATTGGCATAGGATACTCATCTTTGGGTGTAGCCCTATTCAAATCTCTGAAATCAATGCACACCCTCAACTTGCCAGATCCTTTCTTCTCTACTGGGACAATGTTAGAAATCCACTCGGCATACCTGCAAGGTCGAATGAAATTAGCTTCAAGCAGTCGACCGATCTCTTCCTTGATCCGGTCATATGTTTTCGGATTAAATTTTCTGGCCGACTGTTTATAAGGTCTAAAACCGGCCTTTATAGGCAACCGATGTTCCACTAGCTCTCGGCTTAACCCTGGCATCTCATGATATTCCCATGCAAAGCAACAAACATATTCTTTCAATAGCTCGATTAACTTAGCCTTACAATCGGCTTTCAAATTTTTGTTTATAAATGTCGGTCGAGTGACTGAACCATCTCCAATATCTACCTCTTCTAACGGATCGGCTGATGTAAAACCTTGTCCAAGTTTATCCATGTCATCCAACTCCTCTATAGACTCATACATATCGTTCTCATTGGACCGATACTTTACAAGACGTTTTTGTAACCACTCGAATTAGGATCCATTTAAACATATCATACCTTGGAGCCGATTGCATTCACTCGGCTTTAAAGAGACGGGCACAAAACCATTCCTGGTTGCGCTGAGAAAATCAAATTCTAACAAGTCACGTCCCGTCAAGCAAGTAGCATTGGGATGTTGCCAATCCACCGATGCATCGGCCAAAGCAACACAGGCCGAGTTATCCGCGTGAATAACTTCCACTTCATCATCAACCCACTGAATCAAAAACTGGTGCATAGTGGATGGCACGCACTGGTTTGCATGAACCCAATCGCGGCCTAGTATGACGTTGTAGTTACCTTGCACCTCAGCGACAAAGAATGCAGTAGCCAAAGTTTTGCTTCCGACTGTAAGCTCCACATACATCACACCTTTGGCTTCAGTTTTCTCTTTGCCTTCAAATCCATTGAGCACCATATTGGTCTTGATCAATTCTTCATCAGGCAAACCCAATCTCTTGAAGACCGAATAGGGCATAAGATTTACCACAACACCACCATCAACAAGCATCCGAGTGAGCGGCGACCCATTGATATGACCTCTGAGATATAATGGTTTAAGATGCGTTACTGGTTCTTTTGGCTTCTCGAATATTGCGTTTTTAGGGCCAAAATCCAACTGAGCCACCTCCCCTTCTTCATCTACAGCACGAAACTCAGCAGGTAAGTAGTACACCATATTGATATCCATACCTTCATGAACCGGCGTAGACTCATAGTCCAACATATCAGCCTCCTCCTCGAGTGCATCCACCGATTCTGAAATTTGTCCGAGTGAAGGATAAGTAAGAAGTGTCGCAGACGATGTCATATCTGTTGCATCGTCCTCCTTTGGTGATGTAGGTATTGATGTGATAGATGTAGAAGTTGTTGTATCTTGTATTTGTTTAGGCCTCCACACTTGTTTTGGTGGAACCATGGGTCGAGTGTCATTGAACAACTTATCCCTTTGTTTCTCGGCCTCCTGTTCTGCCATCTCTCGACTCCTTAACCTCTGTAGTTTCCTCTTTTGTGTCTTTGTTAGCCCTGGAGGACACCACTTTGGCTGAGTGTATTTAGAATCTCTCGTCTTTACCTGGCTGGTGCTTGCCTCATGGTCATTAGCCGAGTGCTTTGGCGCGATAGCAAGTATCGGCTCAGTCGGATTGCTATGCACAATCGGCTGCTGTATGGCGAATGTTTCGGTGCCCAAGATAAGTGAGTCGACATCCATTTTCTCCTTGCCTTTTCCCGACTCAACTGCTGCAACACTTGGTGATTTAACACGCCATTCTTTTCGACTTTCCAGATGCATGAAATTTCCACTCGGGCGCACCTTTTTACTCTGATGGAATCCACTCGGATGGATATCACTCGGATGGAATTCAGTCGGATGGAATCTACTCGGCCACATTTTTTCACTCGGATAGCTTCCACCTGGGTGCATTCTTACACTCGGATAATTTCCATCCGGTCGCATGTTTTGACCAGCCGACCGATAGTTACCGATGTTCAGTCGGCCTCTATATGAATATTCAAGTCGATCCCAAACAGATTGCGTATGCTCTTCTGGAAACAACCCTTGGTCCACTCGGTTTCATATACTGACTGAACATATCAGCTGATGGTGACCTTGGTCGCTTCAGATGAGTCGGCCGGATTAAAGCTGGACCGGCCGACTGGTTGGTGTACTTGGACAGCAACATATCAAAAGTTGGCTTGATCCGCTTGCGCTGCACTTTAGCTTCATTCCTTTTCCACTTGCCAATTTCTGGACTCTTGGGCTTTGACAAATTTAACACGAGCATTTTCTTGCACTTGCAGTTGCCCCCCGAGTGTAGGATTCTTGATGGTGATTTTGATCACTTCCTTGCCATCGGGTTGCTTATCAAGCACAACCTGTCTCCCCAAGACCTTGTTGCCTCCTTGTCTTTCCTGGGCTCACCAACAATGACATTAGCTTTATTAGCAGATTCGGCTACCTCAGGCCGAATGAGTAGCTTCTTCCCCTCCAAATCCATGGTATTCATTGGAAAAGGTTGTTTATCAACTTGCATCTCAGAAAAAGTTCAATCGTCCGTCATTAATGGCCGATTGTATCTGTCGTCGAAAAACATTGCAATCGTTAGTAGCATGAGAAAAAGAATTATGATACTTGCAATAAGCACGCCGTTTTAGCTCTTCAAACGGCGGTAAAGTATGAGATATTCTAATAATCTTAGCCTGCAGCAAAGCATCAAATATTCTATCACACTTAGCAATGTTAAAAGTAAACTTCATCTCTTCATCACGATTCTTATGAATCGGTTTCAGATCATTGCAAGTAAAGGGTTTGGCCTTAGATGGCCAAACAAATTCAGTAGCAAAAACATCACCCTCATCGTCCGAGTGATCACTATCATATTCCACCATATTCATCTTTGGACGATCGGCTTTGTATCTATGCACTTCTTTGAGATCTTTGCTTCGGCTTTCCTGAGCCAAAGCCCTTTGTAAGACTTGGTTGATATTTAAGAACTCATAACCTTCTAGCTTTTCTCTAATGGGAGTTCTCAAACCACTCAGCACTAGGTCTGCCAAGTCTCTCTCGGTTATCACCAAACTAAAACACCGGTTTTTTGTTTCTCTGAATCTCTTGACGTAATCGGAGACCGATTCATCATGCTTCTGTTTAACCGATGTTAGATGTGATAACTTGAGTTCATTGTCGCCGCTATAAAAGTGATCATGAAATTTCTGCTCTAGCTGCGACCAAACCCGAATGGAACCATGTGGTAAAGAAGAAAACCATGAAAATGCAGTACCAGTTAAAGATAAAGGAAACAAACGCACTTTCAACTCATTTAGTGAGCCTGCTTCACCTAGTTGTGCTAAGTATTGACTAACATGCTCCCATGTGGTTTTTGTGCCCTCTCCATTGAACTTAACAAAATCTGGAATCTTATATCCCGGAGGGCACTGGATGGCATCAAAGTACTCGGGGTACGGCTTTTGGTAAATCCGATTCCGAGGTAACTCAACTCCAAAATTCTCTCTAAGCATCTTAGCCATCTCCTCTCTAAGATTAGCTAGACCATCATCCGTAGTGGACGATGAAGCTTGTGGCAGTGACATAGGAAGAGTATGGTTACTAGCTGTAGGTAGGAATTGTGGTATGTATGTCGACCCATAATTTGGTAGTGGTCGAGTGGTTGTAGCTGTAGGTAGAGTTTGGTTCGGCGTTGCCATCGAACCTGTCATGCTCATAATAGGATTAATGGGTGTAGCCACAATCTGATTTGTTTGGGTAGGATAATAAGTCATCGACACGGGAGGCGCCCATGCAATAGGTAAAGCCAGATTAGGGTTTTGCACACTAGCAGCTACACCATTATTACCATTAGATGATTGAGATATATTCTTCTGAGCATTAGTATTTTCTATAAAAGTTTGATAGACTAGATTGTTACCATCAGCAATACGACTTTCAATCTCAGCCCACTGCTTAGGAGAAAAGGCAGTACTTACAGAGGGTTTAACCTGTTCAGTTTGAAGAGGAGGGAACTTGATTTCTTCAATCAGAGTGATGTTGCCTTGGCGATCTTTCTTGAATTTTGCAAGGAACTCCTGCAGGTCCTTCTCCTCGCGCGCCTTCTTGTACTCCTCATAGACTTGGCGATGATCGGCCAATATCTCATCAAGACTGGGCTTAATGATGTTATCAGTGTCTACCTCAGATGGCTTGGGAAGATCGGACATGGTGGATGATGATGATTGATCTTCGATCCCCAGCGGAGTCGCCAAAAAGTGTGTTGACACACGAACACGTCATGTGTACCCTCGACGCCGGGGGTGATGCACCGCAGCTCACGTCGAAGGAGACCCGACCGACAGCGCGATACGCAAGACAGTCGGCGGGTGCTTTTGTAGACCCGAAACGCCGCACACCCGGGAGGGACCCCGTCAGGGATTGCGGCGGCTATGGGCTGCCCTAGGTCGATTCGCTCGTCCCTAGAGCCTCGGGATTCGCAGCTCTCAAACACGAAGAACAGCAAAGAACGAGAGAGAAAAACGGTGGAGACATAAAACGTAGATGAAAAAGTAGTATATTGATGTGCTCGATTGTGTGTTGTTCAATCGGCCGTCACCCCCAATATATATAAGAGGCGGCTGGACTTCCCGTACAAGTAAAGGATTCATCTAGGCTTTCCTTACAAGAAAAATTACATCAATTCACGTCCTAGAGTCCTAATTCTATTCCAACTCGGATTCAGTCTGAATCTGGCCCAAACTCTGTCTTCCTTCTTGCGCGGGCCGCCGGGCTTGCATATGATCTCCGATCGAGACGGCCCAAATATCAAACTTGTGCGCCTCGACGATACGAACAACTCTCATGTTGATCATTTTTTCAAATAAGGCCATCTTGAATACTTTTCGAGGTCATCTTTATCTTCCCGTCGGACTCGGTTTTGCAGTAGACTGGATTATCCGAGTCTCGTAGTGAATTTGTAAGCTATATATTATCTCTGATGATGATGACTCCAAAATCAAAATTTACCGTCTTGATGATATGCACAACTTCTGTATTGAACACTTCTTCATCCAAAGTCGTTTTGATAAACTTTCGAGCACATGTTCAATTTCACTCGGACTTGAGCTCATCCACTCGGATATTAGATACTTTCACTCGGATCGTCCGATTGGACTTTCTCACTCGGATGACTATATTTCCACTCAGATGACTATATTTCCACTCGGAAGGCACTATCTTATTCACTCGGATGATTATATTTCCACTCGGAAGGCACTATCTTATTCAATCGGCAAGTTTTCGTCCCGATGGTAATCTTTTCACTCGGAATATTTTCACCTGGACGACAATTTCACTCGAATGATCATATTTTCACTCGGATGACTATATTTCCACTTGGATAATAATAAGTTCATCCGGTTAGCAAACTTACACTCGACCGTAAACTTTGACTCGACCGTAAACTTTCACTCGGATGGTAAACTTTTCACTCGGATTTCCGACTAAAAACATAGCCCGATATTAATTTGTCTCTCCAGGCCTCATATGATCTCGGATTGAGACGAATTATATATGTAAATCAATCGGCTCGACGAGACGAAACTTTTCCATGTTGAAAGTTTTTCAATTCAAGGCCGTATTGATGGCCGAATTACTCGCGCAACCTATCAGACAAGTGTCTGGCACCTCGCGCCATATTTCCGTTGAGGTTTAGTCTGCAGTATATTGCCTCTAACTTTTGCAAATGAACTTGGATTGAGATGATTTATATATCAAAATCGATTGCCTCGACGATACGAAGACAATTACTTAAGAGTGCTCCTTCATCCGAGGTCATCTTGAAGACGTGATTGGCCAAAAACCACTCGGAACATTGAACTATGCCACTCGGAGTATAGTTTCGGTCCATAAGATAAAGTCGAATGAATATAACCGAAACATCAAAGTGGTTCCACTCGGCGACGTGAATCTTTTCATGCTGAAAACCCATTCACTCGAGACCATCTTCATTGCAATCTATATCTTGCCAAAATCAGGTGTCAACACTTTCTTGGTTCTTGTTTGGTTCCATTTGTGAGTCTTAGAGCTTATGGTCATCTTTATGACAAGCTTGAGTTCATCGAAAATGGAGTTCGCATGCATCTTCTATGATGTTTTCGGTGTTGGAGGTTTTACCGGTCTTATCCGAAGAAGGGTTCTCACCATTTTGTTATGGTACTTTTATCATTTGCTTCTTATTGATATTTTCTCAAGATTGTGTTAGCCCTTGTCGTTAGCTTTCCAACAAACTTGGTTTCGTTGAATTCGGAGCTCGTATGCGAAAGTTGTGGCTGTTTTGATATTGCCTGTTTTACAGAGAGAGGTTGTACCGCCCCATGGAGAGGTTGTACCGCTTGACCGGTACAATCGGTGTTTGGAGCGGTTGTACCGCTCCAGAATTGGTCCGAAGGTTGTATCGGTCATGTACCGCTCTACCACCGGACTGGTCTCTGTTTTGGTGCGGTTGTTGGGCGGTTGTGGGCCGGTTGTACCGCTTATTGCCTGTTACCGGTTGTACCGGTGCTCATAGAGGTTGTACCGCTCCTATGTTATTCTGTACATAACGGACATATTTGTGGGGACCTATTTAAGGGGGTCTTCTTCCCCAATTGTTCCCTATCTCTTGAGCTCGTTTTTGCCCCCATTGTTGACCTTCTTTGAGCTTGCTAACTCTCAATCCCTCCATGGATTCTTGCTAGTTTTTGAGGGAAAAGAGAGAGGAGATCTAGATCCACATTTCTACCAATCACTTTCTCCTCTATGTGAGGGGAACCCCTTGGATCTAGATCTTGGAGTTCTTGGTGTTCTCCTTCTTGTTCTTCCTCTCATTTTCCTCCCTAGCATTAGTTGCTATGGTGGGATTTGAGGGAGAAGGACTTGGGCACTCCGTGTGCCCTTGCCATTGCATTTGGTGCATCAGTTTGAGTTCTCCACGGTGATACGTGGAAGTGAAGTTTGAGAAGCTTATTACTCTTGGGTGTTTGGGCACCCTAGAGCTTGTTCCTCTTGGGTGCCTTGGCCCCCTAGACGTTTGGTGTTGTTCGGAGCTCAATCATTGTGGTGTAAAGCTCCGGGCAAGCGTCGGGGTCTCCAATTAGGTTGTGGAGATCGCCCCGAGCAATTTGACGGGTACCAGTGACCGCCCCCAAGGGTCGCCAAAGTGTACAGGTTCGGTGACCGCCCCCAAGGGTTGCCATTTGTATGGGTTCAGTGACCGCCCTCAAGGGTCCCTTAGTGGAATCATGGCATCTTGCATTGTGCGAGGGCGTGAGGAGATTACGGTGGCCCTAGTGGCTTCTTGGGGAGCATTGTGCCTCCACACCGCTCCAAACGGAGATTAGCATCCGCAAGGGTGTGAACTTCGGGATACATCATCGTCTCCGCATGCCTCGGTTATCTCTTACCCGAGCTCTTTACTTATGCACTTTACTTTGTGATAGCCATATTGTTTCTTGTCATATATCTTGCTATCACATAGTTGCTTATCTTGCTTAGCACAAGTTGTTGGTGCACATAGGTGAGCCTAGTTGTTTTAGGTTTTGTGCTTGACAAATTAACCACTAGGTTTATTCCGCATTTGTTCTAGCCTAAATCGTAATTATTTTAAAACGCCTATTCCCCCCCTCTAGGCGACATCCACGATCTTTCAATTGGTATCAGAGCCTCGTCTCTCTTTATAGGGCTTAACCGCCTAGAGAGTAAGGATGTCTACTAGGGGATTAGGATTCTCTGACACTCATAGTTTCGATGGCACAAATTTTGATGTTTGGGTAACTCGCATGCTTAATCTCTTTAGGGGCATGGACCCAAATTTAGAGCGAATTGTAGATATGGGGTTTTCTCCTCCAAAGGATCCCCAAAGATTATCTTTAGAGGATGAGAAAAACTCTTATCTCAATGCTCAAGCTTCTAATGTGCTTTTCTATGCTTTGAGCAATGTAGTTATATTTCAGCTCATGCCATTTCGGGATGCTCATGAGTTGTGGACAAAGCTTCAAGATAAATATGGCGTGTCCAAGTTTTGTGGGGATGATTATTCTCCCTCCACCTCCGGCCATGTAGAGTTCCCAACTTCTTCTACTTCACCTACATGTGGTTTGCCACAAGGTAATGAAATGGTGAGTAGTGTTGGTCATTGCAATGATGATAGTATGCTTATTGTGGATGATACTTCATCACTATCTTATTGCAATGCATGTTCTTTGGACTTTAACACGTCGAGCACCATACATGTTTCACATGCTTGTGTTGATAGTCCGTGCATATCTTGTAGAAATTGTTTGACTAAATATCATGATGATATCTGAGGGAGTCCTGGATTAGGGGGTGTCCGGATGGCCGGACTATACCTTCAGCCGGACTCCTGGACTATGAAGATACAAGATTGAAGACTCAGTCCCGTGTCCGGAAGGGACTTTCCTTGGCGTGGAAGGCAAGCTTGGCGTTACGGATATGTAGATCTCCTACCATTGTAACCGACTCTATGTAACCCTAAACCTATCCGGTGTCTATATAAACCAGAGGGTTTTAGTCCGTAGGACGACATACACATCAACAATCATACCATAGGCTAGCTTCTAGGGTTTAGCCTCCTCGATCTCGTGGTAGATCTACTCTTGTACTACCCATATCATCAATATTAATCAAGCAGGACGTAGGGTTTTACCTCCATCGAGAGGGCCCGAACCTGGGTAAAACTTCGTGTCCCTTGTCTCCTGTTACCATATGGCCTAGACGCATAGTTCGGGACCCCCTACCCGAGATCCGCCGGTTTTGACACCGACATTGGTGCTTTCATTGAGAGTTCCTCTGTGTCGTCGCCGTCAGGCTCGATGGCTCCTACGATCATCGATAGCGATGCAGTCCAGGGTGAGACCTTCCTCCCCGGACAGATCTTCGTCTTCGGCGGCTTCGCACTGCGGGCCAATTCGCTTGGCCGTCTGGAGCAGATCGAAAGCTACGCCCCTGGCCGTCAGGTCAGATTTGGAAGTTTAAACTACACGGCTGACATCCGCGGGGACTTGATCTTCGACGGATTCGAGCCACTGCCGAGCGCGCCGCACTGTCACGACGAGCATGATCTAGCTCTGCCGCCGAACAGTGCCCTGGAGGCCGCACCCGCATCGGCTCCGACCCTTAATTCGGAGCCAACTGCGCCGATCGAGGATGGGCGGTTGGACGCCACCTCGGGGGCTGCGACCCCAACGGCGATTGAGCCAAGCACCAGCCCCGTACTCTGCGAGACTCGTGACTCCAAGGAGCCGGACTCCTCTCCGGACTCCGAACCCTCCGCGCCCCTGCCGATCGAATCCGATTGGGCGCCGATCATGGAGTTCACTGCCGCGGACATCTTTCAGCACTCGCCTTTCGGCGATATCCTGAAGTCACTGAAGTCTCTCTCTTTATCAGGAGAGCCCTGGCCGGACTACGGTCAGCAAGGTTGGGGTACGGACGATGAAGAAATTCAAAGCCCACCCACCACCCACTTTGTAGCCACTGTCGACGACTTAACCGACATGCTCGACTTCGACTCCGAAGATATCGACGGTATGGACGCCGATGAAGGAGATGATGAAGAACCAGCGCCTACTAGGCCCTGGAAAGCCACCTCGTCATATGACATATACATGGTGGACACCCCAAAAGAGGGAGATGGCGATGGAACAGCGGAGGATGACCCCTCCAAGAAACAGCCTAAGCGCCGGCGTCAGCGGCGCCGCTCAAAATCCCGCCAAAACAAACAAGGTGATTCCAGCACGGGAGATAATAATACTCCGGAAAGCGCCGAAGAAAACCCCCTCCAGCAAGATTTAGCACAGGAGGATGGAGAAACCAGCCCTCATGAGAGAGCGGCAGACAGAGAGGTCGAGGACGATAATTATATGCCTCCCTCCGAAGACGAGGCAAGCCTCGACGACGACGAATTCGTCGTGCCAGAGGATCCCGTCGAGCAAAAGCGTTTTCAACGCAGGCTTATGGCCACGGCAAGAAGCCTCAAGAAAAAACAGCAACAGCTTAGAGCTGATCAAGATTTGCTAGTCGACAGATGGACTGAAGTCCTTGCGGCCGAAGAGCATAAACTCGAACGCCCCTCCAAGAGCTACCCAAAGCGCAGGTTGCTACCCCGATTAGAGGAGGAAGCACTTGATGCGGCCGACCGGCCACCTCGTGGTCGCGACAGAGAGGCCTCTCGGCCCTCCACTCAAGCCGCACCCCGTACCAAGGCACGGGAATATGCGCCGGACTTACGAGACATGTTGGAGGACAAGGCAAGGCAAACAAGATCGATCTACGGATCGCGTGGGCGCCCCACGGCTCGAGACGGTAACCGTCACGCCGGCCACAAATTCGGCGGGGCCGAACACAGTAGACAAGGCTCATTGGAGCTACGTCATGATATAGCCCAGTACAGAGGCGCCGCACACCCACTCTGCTTTACAGACGAAATAATGGATCATCAAATCCCCGAGGGTTTCAAACCCGTAAACATCGAATCATATGATGGCACAACAGATCCTGCGGTATGGATCGAGGATTATCTCCTTCATATCCACATGGCCCGCGGCGATGATTTCCACGCCATCAAATACCTCCCACTCAAGCTTAAAGGACCAGCTCGGCATTGGCTTAACAGCTTGCCAACAGGATCAATCAGTTGTTGGGAGGACCTGGAAGCCGCATTCCTCGACAATTTCCAGGGCACTTACGTGCGACCCCCAGACGCCGATGACCTAAGTCACGTAATTCAGCAGCCAGAGGAATCGGCCAGGCAATTCTGGACACGGTTCCTAACAAAGAAAAATCAAATAGTCGACTGTCCGGACGCTGAGGCCCTAGCAGCCTTCAAGCACAATATCCGTGACGAGTGGCTGGCCCGGCACCTTGGACAGGAAAAGCCGAAATCTATGGCAGCACTCACGACACTCATGACCCGCTTTTGCGCGGGAGAAGACAGCTGGCTTGCTCGTAGCAACAATATGACCAAGAACCCTGGTAATTCGGACACCAGGGACAGTAGTGGCAGGTCGCGTCGCAACAAGCAGAAGCGCCGCATTAACGGCGACAATGCTGAGGATACGGCAGTTAATGCCGGATTCAGAGGCTCTAAATCCGGTCAGCGGAAAAAGCCATTCAAAAGGAATCCTAGGGGCCCGTCCAGTTTGGACCGAATACTCGACCGCTCGTGCCAGATACATGGCACCCCCGAAAAGCCAGCCAATCACACCAACAGGGATTGTTGGGTGTTCAAGCAGGCAGGCAAGTTAAACGCCGAAAATGAAGACAAGGGGCTGCATAGCGATGACGACGAGGAGCCCCGGCCGCCGAACAACAGTGGACAGAAGGGTTTTCCCCCACAAGTGCGGACGGTGAACATGATATACGCAACCCATGTCCCCAAAAGGGAGCGGAAGCGTGCGTTAAGGGACGTATACGCGGTAGAGCCAGTCGCCCCAAAGTTCAACCCATGGTCCTCCTGCCCGATCACCTTTGATCGAAGGGACCATCCCACTAGCATCCGTCATGGCGGATTCGCCGCATTGGTTCTAGACCCAATTATTGACGGATTTCATCTCACTAGAGTCCTTATGGACGGCGGCAGCAGCCTGAACCTGCTTTACCAGGATACAGTGCGGAAAATGGGCATAGATCCCTCGAGGATTAAGCCCACCAAAACGACCTTTAAAGGCGTAATACCAGGTGTAGAGGCCAACTGTACAGGCTCAGTCACACTTGAAGTGGTCTTCGGATCTCCGGATAATTTCCGAAGCGAGGAGTTAATCTTCGACATAGTCCCGTTTCGCAGTGGTTATCACGCACTGCTCGGGCGAACCGCATTCGCTAAGTTCAATGCGGTACCGCATTACGCATACCTTAAGCTCAAGATGCCAGGCCCTCGAGGAGTAATTACGGTCAATGGAAACACCGAACGCTCCCTCCGAACGGAGGAGCACACGGCGGCCCTTGCAGCGGAAGTACAAAGCAGCCTCTCCAGGCAGTTCTCCAGTCCGGCCACTAAACGACCGGACACCGTCAAGCGCGCCCGGAGTAACCTACAACAAGACCGCCTGGCACGATCCGAGCAGGCGTAGCAATGCGGCCCCAACCCCAACCCTCGCAAAAAGGCGACGCCAGTACTTCGCGTACATAACTACGCTCTAGAGATACCATGGGCACAGGGGGAGGGGCACCATCACGGCACGCCCAAAACACGGCTTAAACCGTACCAGGGGCTGCCGATTTTTTAATTTTCTCTTACTTTCAGGACTTCATCCTTCGGAAGGCCTGTTCGGCAGTTCAATTGCCGCACAAACGATGCAAGAACCAGGGAAGCAGACAAGCCACGCCGCACTACGGAACTCCCAGGTGGTCTCTATCACGAGCAGTATACCCGTTCCGCATACTATTCCGCAGCTTGCCCCTGGAACGGACATGTTAACTAGTCCAACCTTCCACTTATCGCATTATTTGTATCGTTCTGCTTTGATCGCAGCCCTTTTTAATAAACAATGCATAGCTTTCGTCTATTTTTGCATTACCTTTTTTCTTTATATATGTTCCTTAACGACATGTTGCACCCGTACACGTTGGTACGGCCAAAATACGCCAGGGGCTTTAGTACCCCTCAATATGGTGTGAGAAGTCCGAACACTTTAACAAGTGCGGCACCCCGAACTTATAGCATTATATGCATCGGCTCCGAATCATGTCTTGGGTCAATAGTTGGGTTTGCCCGGCTCCTATGTTTTGGTGCCTTACGTTCCGCTATATCGGCTAAGGTAGCACTAGGAGAACCACTGCGATTGTGCCCCAGTTGAGCTGGGTCGAGCACCTCAGTGGAGAAAGCTAAAACTGACTGTCATGATGAAGCGAGAGCTGGTCGCTGTTCGAGAGGTTTTTTCGAGTCCCTAAAGACTTATGCCGCTTAGGGCGAGGAGCCGGCTCTGTCCGGCCAAGGCGTGGATAGCGCCCCGAACTCGGTCTTCCGAATACCAGGGGCTTCGCCGAAATTTAAATTATAGAATTCTATGGCTAAGTGAGAGTGTTCACGCATTATAGTCCGATTGCCTTGTTCGTTGGGCTGAGCGCCTCCCTCGAAGGACCCAAACATGGGAAAAAGAGCGCTCAGGTTTATCCCCGAACACCCCAGCACTAGCGGCACGGGGGCAGAAGCCGACGACTCGCCATCTCTCAGAATTGATAAACAGCCGCACAGAAGGTAATATTTTAAATTCCAACAGCATTGCTTAGCGCATATAAACAAGTTTTCAGCGCACAGGACAAAACGAGCAAGTTTCACTCAAAAATTACATCCCTAGAACATTCATCCGCCACAAGGCGGGCACCCTTCAGAACATCCTTATAGTAGTTCTCGGGCTTGCGATGCTCTTTCCCCGGTGGTGGCCCGTCCTTCACAAACTTCTCAGCATCCAGCTTGCCCCAGTGCACCTTAGCACGGGCAAGGGCCCTACGGGCACCTTCAATGCAGACGGAGCGCTTGATGACTTCAAGCCTTGGACAGGCCTCCACCAACCGCCGCACCAGCCCGAAATAGCTCCCAGGCAGGGCCCCTCCAGGCCACAGCCAAACAATGAGGCCCTTCATGGCCTGTTCGGCCGCCTTGTGGAGCTCAACCAGTTGCTTCAGCTGGTCGCTCAGGGGCACGGGGTGTCCGGCCTCAGCGTACTGAGACCAGAACACCTTCTCCGTCGAGCTGCCCTCCTCGGCTCGATAAAATGCAGCGGCATCGGATACACTCTGGGGAAGATCTGCGAATGCTCCTGGAGAGCTCCGGATTCGGGTAAGTAACAAGTAACTCACGTTTATGTGTTTGCTTTGCATAAAGAATGCCTTACCCGCCGCTATCTTCTTCACCTCATCCAACTCCTGGATGGTCTTCTGGGATTCGGCCTTGGCAGACTTGGCATTTTCAATAGCCACCGCGAGCTCGGACGCTCACGTCTTTGAGTCAAGCTCCAAACTCTCATGCTTTTCCATGAGAGCCTGGAGCTCTTGCCGCACCTTGCCCACTTCGGCCTCATACTTCTCCCGCTCGGTGCGCTCCGAGGCTGCCCTCTTCTCGGCCTCGTCCAGCACTTGCTTAAGGGTCGCCACCTCAGACCTGGCCCCTACAATAGCCACGATAATCCTGTCATTCTTTGTAATTGCACCTTTATATATATTTTTTTAACAAGGTATTTCTTACCTTCATTGTCCTCGAGCTGCTTCTTGGCACGTTCGAGATCTTGCTCGGACCGCTCGAGGTTCTGCTTTAGCGTGTCCACTTCCGCAGTCAGTGCGGCAGACGCAAGCAGGGAAGCCTGCATATGCATATTGACTCACTTTTGTTAGACTCATGCGAATTTTATTTGATCCTCTATTCGGCTTTTCTTCTCGAACGCCAAACAGAGCATCAGGGGCTACTGTCTATGCGGTACTATTATTTACACTTTCTTTACTTACCTCAAAGCCTGTTAAAAGGCTAGTACAAGCTTCAGTCAGTCCGCTCTTGGCGGACTGAACCTTCTGGACCACCGCACTCATAATAGCGCGGTGCTCCTCGTTGATGGAGGTGCCTTGGAGTGCCTCCAACATATTGTCCGGCGCCTCCGGTTGGACGGGGGCCACCGGCACAGTGGACTTGCTCCTCTTGGAAGGAGGTCCCCCGCTGGACTCTGGAACCTCTGAAGGTTCCGGAGCGGTGTCCGGCCTAGAGCCAGACTTGGAGCCCCGAGGGGTTTCATCCCCTTTACCCCTGGAGTCCGGGAGGTCGCCTTGCGGCGCCTCCAGGACCACCTCCTCCCGGCTTGGAACCTATTGAGACAACACTTCGGTGTCGTCCGTAGGGCAGGGGAAGGAAGCTGTCGGAAGCGAGTTCACATCCGACGAGTCCAGTGAGCCGCTCGACAACGCGTCAAGCCGGTCTTTGGGTGGGCTGCATAAACATATTCGACGTAAGGAAAGCTGTGCAATAAACGAATGCTATGAATTACTCTGGTATCCAGATACTTACGATTTGGCCAGGGGCTTGGCCCTAGGCGCCCACTCCTCTCCGCCGCCGTCGGCGCCAGTGGAGCAGTCCGGAGGAAGGGTTTTCCCCTTCTTAGACCCTTCGGCCTCCCTAGTTGGGGCGGCCTTCCTTTTCTTCCCTTCCCCGCTGGAGGGGGAGGGGTCTCTTCTTCCTCCTCCTCGTCTTCATGGGAGGAGTGCGTCTTGGATTCGTCGGATGATGAATCCGACACCTCCGGGCGTCGGGCACTCTTTCGAGTCCCCGTGGCCTTCTTCTTGACCTTCTTCTCCGGCACCACATAGGGTGACGGAACTAGCAGCTTCACCAAGCGAGCATCCGCTGGGCCATCGGGCAAAGGAGCCGGACAGTTGATCTGTCCGGATGTCACCTGCCAATCCTGTCAGAGGTAAGGGAGTTTAGATCCCGCATGGAGTCAAACTATGAAAAACTGATACCCTGTAAAAGGAAAAAAAACAGCTTACCGCGAGAGCGTGATGCTGCGCACTGAATCAGCGATCCTCAGTAGCGGATGTGGGAGCCTCGGTGCCCTTGAAAAGCATCTTCCAGGCATCTTCGTACGTCGTGTCGAAGAGCCTGCTCAGAGTCTGGTGCCGCGCCGGGTCGAACTCCCACAGGTTGAAAGCTCGTTGTTGGCACGGGAGGATCAAGCGGATGAGCATAACCTGGACTACATTGACAAGTTTGAGCTTCTTGTCCACCAGGGTTTTGACGCATGTTTGGAGTCTGGTCAGCTCTCCTTTTTTACCGCACGACAGGCCCATCTCTTTCCAGGACGTGAGCCGCGTTGGGGATCCGAACCGGAACTCGGGGGGCGTGACCCATTCGGCGTCGTGCGGCTCGGTGATGTAAAACCACCCCGATTGCCACCCCTTCAGGGTCTCCACAAAGGAGCCCTCGAGCCAGAGGACGTTGGCCATCTTTCCCACCATGGCACCTCCGCACTCCGCCTGGCTGCCGCGCACCACCTTCGGCTTGACGTTGAAAGTCTTGAGCCAAAGCCCGAAATGGGGGCGGATGCGGAGGAAGGCCTCGCACACGATGATAAACGCCGAGATGTTGAAGACGAAGTTCGGGGCCAGATCGTGGAAATCCAGGCCATAGTAGAACATGAGCCCCCGGACAAATGGATGGAGAGGGAAGCCCAGTCCGCGGAGGAAATGGGGGAGGAACACCACCCTCTCATGGGGCCTAGGGGTGGGGATGAGCTGCCCCTTTTCGGGGAGCCGGTACGCGATGTCGTTAGACAGGTATCCGGCCTTCCTCAGCCTTTTGATATGTCCCTCCATGACGGAGGAGACCATCCACTTGCCTCCCGCTCCGGACATGACTGGAGAAGGTTGAGGTTGGGAGTGCGGACTTGGGCGCTGGAGCTCGAGTGCGCAAGAATGGATAGGCGAAGGAGGAAGAAGGCTTAGGTGAAAAGGTGGATCTTTATCCCCTTATATGGGTGGACGCAGCTACATGTCCCCACCAGCCTGATAAAACTCGCTTATCTCCAAGCGCCGTAATTGATGGCGCGGTTGGGTTACCCACGCCCGTATTGATGAGAATCCCGGAATAAGGGGACACGATCTCTGCTTTAACAAGATGTGCCAAGGAAGCCGCCTCGCATAATGCGCTGGGATGGGACAGTAAAATGGTTCGAATAAAAGCTTGGCCGTGGTGTGATGTCACACTACGGAATACGTCAGCAGATTAGATTTGTGTAAATATTATTCTCTCTATGGCAATATGTGGAAACTTATTTTTCAGAGTCGGACACTATCTTTGTTCGAAATCTTCTATGAAGTACTTGGAGGAGGAACCCGCCTTGCAATGCCGAAGACAATCTGCACGCCAGACTCGTCGTCATTGAAGCCTGGTTCAGGGACTACTGAGGGAGTCCTGGATTAGGGGGTGTCCGGATGGCCGGACTATACCTTCAGCCGGACTCCTGGACTATGAAGATACAAGATTGAAGACTCCGTCCCGTGTCCGGAAGGGACTTTCCTTGGCGTGGAAGGCAAGCTTGGCGATACGGATATGTAGATCTCCTACCATTGTAACCGACTCTATGTAACCCTAACCCTATCCGGTGTCTATATAAACCGGAGGGTTTTAGTCCGTAGGACAACATACACATCAACAATCATACCATAGGCTAGCTTCTAGGGTTTAGCCTCCTCGATCTCGTGGTAGATCTACTCTTGTACTAACCATATCATCAATATTAATCAAGCAGGACGTAGGGTTTTACCTCCATCGAGAGGGCCCGAACCTGGGTAAAACTTCGTGTCCCTTGTCTCCTGTTACCATCCTGCCTAGACGCATAGTTCGGGACCCCCTACCCGAGATCCGCCAGTTTTGACACCGACAATATGCTTGCTATATCTTGTTGCCATGATAAAAATGCTTGTATTTCCTCGAGTTGCGGTGCTAACAATGTAGAGGAAACCCAACACTCCATGGAACAAGATGTGGTTTTAAATGGTGCTTCAACGGATTCTACATCAGCATCTATTGCATTTTGCCTTATGGCCAAGGCTTCAAAGGTATCTCCCACTTTGAATCCCAATATATCTTGTGATGATGGCAAGAGTGATGATGATGTTGATTATGATGAAGATAATGATAATGTTGCCTCCTTAAAAACTAAGGGGAAATGATTTTTAAAGCTCTTCACAAAAATAAACTTGCTCGTTCCAACTTCATGGAAATCATGTCTATTGCCATTGAAGGCAAGAAATACATTGAGGAGTTGGAATCTCATCTAGAGGAGCATGAGGTCACCGTTGAGAAAATGTTAGGTCATGAGCGTGATTACGCAAATGAGATCGCGGAGCCATCTCAAGCTCTTGAACATAAACAAACCTCATCTGAATCTCTTGAGGAGACCTTTGCTACAGAATTATCTAGAATAAAGGAATCTCTTGATAGAGCACTCGAGGTGGCCAATGATTTCAAAACTAAAAATGCTAAGCTTGAAGTTGCTCATGCTAGACTCCTTGAGGATTTTGAGCACCTCGAAAATGGCTCAAGGGTCATCAAGGGTGAGCTCATCAAACTCACCGAGTCTCATGCTCAACTTGAAGCTTCTTAATTAAAAGAGCTTGCCAAGGTGTCCTCTCCTATTGTTGTTAATGATGATGCTTGGGATACTAACTCTATTACTTGTGAAGCATCCATTTTGAAGGAGAATGTTGAGCTTCGGGCTCAACTTGAGTTGCTATCTAGCAATTATGGGAAATTGGAAGAAAACCATAAAAAGCTCTCAAGCTCTCATGATGATCTTCTAGTATCCCATAATGAGCTAAAGATAGCTCATGAGGCCATGATTTCTAAGGTAACATCTAGTGAGCCTCATGTGGATACTAGCACTACTTCTAGTCAAAATGCTATATTGCCATGTGCTAGTCCTTGTAATTCATCTACTCACAATGTTGGTACATCTTGTGATGAATTGCTTTCCTTGCCTTGTTGCTCTAAGATGAAGCTTATACTTCCTCTAGTACTTGTGTTGAGACTAACCATGTAGAAGAAATAAAAGAGCTCAAGGCCCAAGTCACTTCTTTGAAGAAAGACTTGGAAAAGAGTCATGAAGGGAAATCCACACTCAACAATATCTTGATTGTGCAAAAATCCCCCAATGACAAAGGTGGACTTGGATTCAACTCCAATAAGAAGAAGAAGTCCAAGATGATCAAGAAGAAGGGCCAAGAACAAGTCAAGAATTCAGCCAAGATTATTTGCTTCAAGTGCAAAATTGAAGGGCATCATGTTAGATCTTGCCCATTGAAGAAGAAACCCATTAATGACAAGCAACAAGGGAAGCGGCCACAAATTCATTCTCATGCTCAACCTCAAGTTGAAGAAAATCCTCTTCCCAAGAAGACTCAAGCTTATGCTTCTCAAGTTGAGAAATCAAGTGAGAAGAAAGTGAAGAGTAGACGTTGCTACCTATGTCGCGAGAAAGGTCACCTCGCCTCTTCATGCACTAGTGGTAACTTATCCAACCCAATTATTATTGATGATATCTATTCTCTTGGGAAGGATAATGTTGGCTATGTGTTTGCCAAATTTGTTAGTGCTCAAAGTGGTGTCAAGAAAAGAACCATTTGGGTAGCCAAGCCTATTGTGACTAACCTCTTAGGACCCAACTTGGTTGGGGGCCAACAAGCTCAAACTTGATCAATAGGTGATATTGGAGGTCATTGGAGACTTGGCTACATTATGAAGAATTAAGGGGACTTCATCATTCTCATTGTCTCAAGCCAAGTCATTCGGATTATCAAGTTTCTATCTTATATCCAATGTTCCTCCTTGCGGTAACGCGTGCATAAAGCGTCTACATTGATAGTTACTTGCCCCTTTGCATGTTTGGTTTCGTACCTTGCATGTGTTTGTATATGTTGTGCTTCCAACTTGATTATCTTGAGCAATCAAGTATGTGTGCGTTGGTTTGCACATCATGTACATGTGTGTCGTTCGTTGAGCCTTTGTGCATCTTGGTCATATCTTGGTTGGCCCTTGTGAGAGATTAATGGAATATCCCATGTGGGGGAGTGATGTGCTTTGTGCACCTCACAATCCTATAAATGTGTGTACATGAGGAATGCCATCTAGTATTGATATTACAAGACTATCTTTTGATCAACGAGCTAGTCAACTAGAGGCTCACTAGGGATGTGTTGTGGTCTATGTATTCACACATGTATTATGATTTCCGGATAACACAATTATAGCATGAACAATAGACAATTATCATGAACAAAGAAATATAATAATAACCATTTTATTATTGCCTCTAGGGCATATTTCCAATAGTCTCCCACTTGCACTAGAGTCAGTATTCTAGTTACATTGTGATGAATCGAACACCCATGCAGTTTTGGTGTTGATCATGTTTTGCTCTAGGGAGAGGTTTAGTCAACGGATCTGCCACATTCAGGTCCGTATGTACTTTACAAATCTCTATGTCTTCATTTTGAACACTTTCACGAATGGAGTTGAAGCGACGCTTGATATGCCTGGTCTTCCTGTGAAACCTGGGCTCCTTGGCAAGGGAAATAGCTCCAGTGTTGTCACAGAAGAGAGTCATCGGGCCCAACACATTGGGTATGACTCCTAGGTCGGTAATGAACTCCTTCACCCAGACTGCTTCTTGTGCTGCCTCTTGTCTATCTTTAATTGGTATCACATTATGGGGGAGTAATATGCTATGAATATATTACTAGCCTAGAAAATGTGAACATTTGAGATATTGTCATCTAGAGTTGATATTGTAAATTATCTTGTTCCTAGGTGGCATGTTAGCTCTACAAGTTGCAATTTGCTTTTTGTTTGGTGTGAAGATGATGTCGGATATCCTTGCTATCTACCACCGGGAATTATTTCCAAATACTTCTTGTCTTTTGACAATTGGTACTCACTTGTGTGGTAGATATTATTGATCATCTTTACATTAGCCTTTGCTTTTATTTGCCTTATCTCTTGCCTAGGATTGTGTCAACTCCCATTGTATTCCATACCACTTGTGGATCTTGTTATTTCCTTGAGCTTGTCTAGTGTTTGTGTTGGGGAACATAGTAGAATTTTAAAATTTTCTACGCATCACCAAGATCAATCTATGGAGTCATCTAGCAACCAGGGAGAGAGGAGTGCATCTACATACCCTTGTAGATCACGAGCGGAAGCGTTCAAGAGAACGGGGTTGATGGAGTCGTACTCGTCGTGATCCAAATCACCGAAGATCCTAGCGCCGAACGGACGGCACCTCCGCGTTCAACACACGTACGGAGCGAGGATGTCTCCCACGCCTTGATCTAGCAAGGAGGAGGGAGAGGTTGAGGAAGAGGGCTCCAACAGCAGCACGACGGCGTGGTGGTGGTGAAGCTGCAGTACTCCGGCAGGGCTTCGCCAAGCTCTTATGGAGGAGGAGAGGTGTTGGGGAGGGGAGGGGCTGCGCCTTGGATGTTATCTGCATCCCTCCCCTTGCCCCTCTATTTATAGGGGAAGGAGGAAGGGGGTCGGCCCCCTCTAGATGAGATCTAGAGGGGGGCGGCGGCCAAGGGGAGGGGGCTTGCCCCCCAAGCAAGGGGGGGGCCCCCTTTAGGGTTCCCCCCCCCAACCCTAGGCGCATGGGCCCAAGGGGGGGATGCGGCCAGCCCATGTAGGGCTGGTACCCCTTTCCTCTACAGCCCATTAGGCCCTTCGAGAGAGGTGGCCCCTCCCGATGGACCCCCGGAACCCCTCCGGTGGCCCCGGTACAATACCGATATGCCCCCGAACCTTTCTGGTGACCGTATGACAACTTCCTACATATAAATCTTCACCTCCGGACCATTCCGGAACTCCCCGTGACGTCCGGGATCTCATCCGGGACTCCGAACAACATTCAGTAATCACATACAAGTCTTCCTAACAACCCTAGTGTCACCGAACCTTAAGTTTGTAGACCCTACGGGTTCGAGAGACATGCAGACATGACCGAGAGGACTCTCCGGTCAATAACCAACAGCGGGATATGGATACCCATGTTGGCTCCCACATGCTTCACGATGATCTCATCGGATGAACCACGATGTCGAGGATTCAATCAATCCGTATACAATTCCCTTTGTCAATCGGTACGTTACTTGCCCGAGACTCGATCGTCGGTATCCCAATACCTTGTTCAGTCTCGTTACCGGCAAGTCACTTTACTCGTACCATAATGCATGATCCCGTGATCAACCACTTGATCACATTGAGCTCATTATGATGATGCATTACCGAGTGGGCCCAGAGATACCTCTCCGTCATACGGAGTGACAAATCCCAGTCTCGATTCGTGCCAACCCAACAGACACTTTCGGAGATACCTGTAATGTACCTTTATAGTCACCCAGTTACGTTGTGACGTTTGGCACACCCAAGGCACTCCTACGGTATCCGGGAGTTGCACAATCTCATGGTCTAAGGAAATGATACTTGACATTCAGAAAAGCTACAGCAAACGAACTACACGATCTTTGAGCTATGCTTAGGATTGGGTCTTGTCCATCACATCATTCTCCTAATGATGTGATCCCGTTATCAATGACATCCAATGTCCATAGTCAGGAAACCATGACTATCTTTTGATCAACGAGCTAGTCAACTAGAGGCTCACTAGGGACGTGTTGTGGTCTATGTATTCACACATGTATTACGATTTCCGGATAACACAATTATAGCATGAACAATAGACAATTATCATGAACAAAGAAATATAATAATAACCATTTTATTATTGCCTCTAGGGCATATTTCCAACAGTCTCCCACTTGCACTAGAGTCAATATTCTAGTTACATTGTGATGAATCGAACACCCATGCAGTTCTGGTGTTGATCATGTTTTGCTCTAGGGAGAGGTTTAGTCAACGGATCTGCTACATTCAGGTCCGTATGTACTTTACAAATCTCTATGTCTCCATTTTGAACACTTTCACGAATGGAGTTGAAGCGACGCTTGATATGCCTGGTCTTCCTGTGAAACCTGGGCTCCTTGGCAAGGGCAATAGCTCCAGTGTTGTCACAGAAGAGAGTCATCGGGCCCGACGCATTGGGTATGACTCCTAGGTCGGTAATGAACTCCTTCACCCAGACTGCTTCTTGTGCTGCCTCCGAGGCTGCCATGTACTCCGCTTCACATGTAGATCCCGCCACAACGCTTTGCTTGCAACTGCACCAGCTTACTGCCCCACCATTCAAAATATACACGTATCCGGTTTGTGACTTAGAGTCATCCAGATCTGTGTCGAAGCTAGCATCGACGTAACCCTTTACGACGAGCTCTTCGTCACCTCCATAAACGAGAAACATTTCCTTAGTCCTTTTCAGGTACTTCAGGATATTCTTGACCGCTGTCCAGTGTTCCATGCCGGGATTACTTTGGTACCTTCCTACCAAACTTACGGCAAGGTTTACATCAGGTCTGGTACACAGCATAGCATACATGATAGACCCTATGGCCGAGGCATAGGGGACGACACTCATCTTTTCTCTATCTTCTGCCGTGGTCGGGCATTGAGCCGTGCTCAATCTCGTACCTTGCAATACAGGCAAGAACCCCTTCTTTGACTGATCCATTTTGAACTTCTTCAATATCTTGTCAAGGTACGTACTCTGTGAAAGACCAATGAGGCGTCTCGATCTATCTCTATAGATCTTGATGCCTAATATATAAGCAGCTTCTCCAAGGTCCTTCATTGAAAAACACTTGTTCAAGTAGGCCTTTATGCTTTCCAAGAATTCTATATCATTTCCCATCAACAGTATGTCATCCACATACAATATGAGAAATGCTACAGAGCTCCCACTCACTTTCTTGTAAATGCAGGCTTCTCCATAAGTCTGCATAAACCCAAACGCTTTGATCATCTCATCAAAACGAATGTTCCAACTCCGAGATGCTTGCACCAGCCCATAAATCGAGCGTTGGAGCTTGCACACCTTGTCAGCATTCTTAGGATCGACAAAACCTTCCGGCTGCATCATATACAATTCTTCCTTAAGGAAACCATTAAGGAATGCCGTTTTGACGTCCATTTGCCATATCTCATAATCATAGAATGCGGCAATTGCTAACATGATTCGGACGGACTTCAGCTTCGCTACGGGTGAGAAAGTCTCATCGTAGTCAACCCCTTGAACTTGTCGATAACCCTTAGCGACAAGCCGAGCTTTATAGATGGTCACATTACCATCCGCGTCTGTCTTCTTCTTAAAGATCCATTTATTTTCTATGGCTCGCCGATCAACGGGCAAGTCAGTCAAAGTCCATACTTCGTTTTCATACATGGATCCTATCTCGGATTTCATGGCTTCCAGCCATTTGTCGGAATCCGGGCCCGCCATCGCTTCTTCATAGTTCGAAGGTTCACCGTTGTCTAACAACATGATTTCCAAGACAGGGTTGCCGTACCACTCTGGTGCGGAACGTGTCCTTGTGGACCTACGAAGTTCAGTAGCAACTTGATCTGAAGTTTCATGATCATCATCATCAACTTCCTCTCTAGTCGGTGCAGGCACCTCAGGAACATTTTCTTGAGCTGCGCCACTTACCGGTTCAAGAGGTAATACTTCATCAAGTTCTACCTTCCTCCCACTTATTTCTTTCGAGAGAAACTCTTTCTCTAGAAAGGACCCATTCTTGGCAACAAAGATCTTGCCTTCGGATCTGAGGTAGAAGGTATACCCAACAGTTTCTTTAGGGTATCCTATGAAGACGCATTTTTCCGACTTGGGTTCGAGCTTTTCAGGTTGAAGTTTCTTGACATAAGCATCGCATCCCCAAACTTTTAGAAACGACAGCTTAGGTTTCTTCCCAAACCATAATTCATACGGTGTCGTCTCAACGGATTTCGACGGAGCCCTATTTAAAGTGAATGCGGCAGTCTCTAAAGCATAGCCCCAAAATGACAGCGGTAAATCGGTAAGAGACATCATAGATCGCACCATATCTAATAGAGTGCGATTACGACGTTCGGACACACCATTACGCTGAGGTGTTCCAGGCGGCGTGAGTTGTGAAACTATTCCACATTTTCTTAAGTGTGTGCCAAATTCGTGACTCAAGTATTCTCCCCCACGATCTGATCGCAAGAACTTGATTTTCCTGTCACGTTGATTCTCAACCTCACTCTGAAATTCCTTGAACTTTTCAAAGGTCTCAGACTTGTGTTTCATTAAGTAGACATACCCATATCTACTCAAGTCATCAGTGAGGGTGAGAACATAACGATAGCCACCGCGAGCCTCAACACTCATTGGACCGCACACATCAGTATGTATGATTTCCAATAAGTTGGTTGCTCGCTCCATTGTTCCTGAGAACGGAGTCTTGGTCATTTTACCCATGAGGCATGGTTCGCACGTGTCAAATGATTCGTAATCAAGAGACTCTAAAAGTCCATCTGCATGGAGCTTCTTCATGCGTTTGACACCTATGTGACCAAGGCGGCAGTGCCACAAGTATGTGGGACTATCATTATCAACCTTACATCTTTTGGTATTCACACTATGAATATGTGTAGCATTACGCTCGAGATTCATTAAGAATAAACCATTCACCATCGGAGCATGACCATAAAACATATCTCTCATATAAATAGAACAACCATTATTCTCGGATTTAAATGAGTAGCCATCTCGAATTAAACGAGATCCTGATACAATGTTCATGCTCAAAGCTGGCACTAAATAACAATTATTGAGGTTTAAAACTAATCCCGTAGGTAAATGTAGAGGTAGCGTGCCGACGGCGATCACATCGACCTTGGAACCATTCCCGACGCGCATCGTCACCTCGTCCTTCGCCAGTCTCCGCTTATTCCGCAGCTCCTGCTTTGAGTTACAAATGTGAGCAACCGCACCGGTATCAAATACCCAGGAGCTACTACGAGTACTGGTAAGGTACACATCAATTACATGTATATCACATATACCTTTCGTGTTGCCGGCCTTCTTGTCCGCTAAGTATTTGGGGCAGTTCCGCTTCCAGTGACCACTTCCCTTGCAATAAAAACACTCAGTCTCGGGCTTGGGTCCATTCTTTGGCTTCTTCCCGGCAGCTTGCTTACCGGGCGCGGCAACTCCCTTGCCGTCCTTCTTGAAGTTCTTCTTACCCTTGCCTTTCTTGAACTTAGTGGTTTTATTCACCATCAACACTTGATGTTCCTTTTTGACTTCTACCTCTGCTGATTTCAGCATTGAATATACCTCAGGAATGGTCTTTTCCATCCCCTGCATATTGAAGTTCATCACAAAGCTCTTGTAGCTCGGTGGAAGCGACTGAAGGATTCTGTCAATGACCGCGTCATCCGGGAGATTAACTCCCAGCTGAGTCAAGCGGTTATGCAACCCAGACATTTTGAGTATGTGCTCACTGACAGAACTATTTTCCTCCATCTTACAGCTGAAGAACTTGTCGGAGACTTCATATCTCTCGACCCGGGCATGAGCTTGAAAAACCATTTTCAGCTCTTCGAACATCTCATATGCTCCGTGTCTCTCAAAACGCTTTTGGAGCCCCGGTTCTAAGCTGTAAAGCATGCCGCACTGAACGAGGGAGTAATCATCAGCACGTGACTGCCAAGCGTTCATAACGTCTTGGTTCTGTGGGACGGGTGCGTCACCTAGCGGTGCTTCTAGGACATAATCTTTCTTGGCAGCTATGAGGATGATCCTCAGGTTCCGGACCCAGTCCGTATAGTTGCTGCCATCGTCTTTCAGCTTGGTTTTCTCTAGGAACGCGTTGAAGTTGAGGACAACGTGGGCCATTTGATCTACAAGACATATTGTAAAGATTTTAGACTAAGTTCATGATAATTAAGTTCATCTAATCAAATTATTCAATGAACTCCCACTCAGATAGACATCCCTCCAGTCATCTAAGTATAACATGATCCGAGTTAACTAGGCCGTGTCCGATCATCACGTGAGACGGACTAGTCAACATCGGTGAACATCTTCATGTTGATCGTATCTTCTATACGACTCATGCTCGACCTTTCGGTCTTCTGTGTTCCGAGGCCATGTCTGTACATGCTAGGCTCGTCAAGTCAACCTAAGTGTATTGCGTGTGTAAATCTGGCTTACACCCGTTGTATTCGAACGTTAGAATCTATCACACCCGATCATCACGTGGTGCTTCGAAACAACGAACCTTCGCAACGGTGCACAGTTAGGGGGAACACTTTCTTGAAATTATTTCGAGGGATCATCTTATTTAAGCTACCGTCGTTCTAAGCAAATAAGATGTAAAACATGATAAACATCACATGCAATCAAATAGTGACATGATATGGCCAATATCATTTGCTCCTTTTGATCTCCATCTTCGGGGCTCCATGATCATCGTTGTCACCGGCATGACACCATGATCTCCATCATCATGATCTCCATCATCGTGTCTTCTTGAAGTTGTCTCATCATCTATTACTTCTACTACTATGGCTAACGCTTTAGCAATAAAGTAAAGTAATTACATGACGTTTATGTTGACATGCAGGTCATAAATAAATAAAGACAACTCCTATGGCTCCCGCCGGTTGTCATACTCATCGACATGCAAGTCGTGATTCCTATTACAAGAACATGATCATCTCATACATCACATATATCATTCATCACATCCTTTGGCCATATCACATCACAAAACACTTGCTGCAAAAACAAGTTAGACGTCCCCTAATTGTTGTTGCAAGTTTTTACGTGGCTGCTATAGGTTTCTAGCAAGAACGTTTCTTACCTACACCAAAACCACAACGTGATTTGCCAATTTCTATTTACCCTTCATAAGGACCCTGTTCATCGAATCCAATCCGACTAAAGTGGGAGAGACAAACACCCGCCAGCCACCTTATGCAACTAGTGCATGTCAGTCGGTGGAACCGGTCTCACGTAAGCGTACGTGTAAGGTTGGTCCGGGCCGCTTCATCCCACGATGCCGCCGAATCAAGATAAGACTAGTAGCGGCAAGATAATTGACAATATCGACGCCCACAACTGCTTTGTGTTCTACTCGTGCATTGTAACTACGCATAGACCTAGCTCATGATGCCACTGTTGGGGAACGTAGCAGAATTTTAAATTTTCTACGCATCACCAAGATCAATCTATGGAGTCATCTAGCAACGAGGGAGAGAGGAGTGCATCTACATACCCCTGTAGATCACGAGCGGAAGCGTTCAAGAGAACGGGGTTGCTGGAGTCGTACTCATCATGATCCAAATCACCGAAGATCCTAGCGCCGAACGAACGGCACCTCCGCGTTCAACACACGTACGGAGCGAGGACATATCCCGCGCCTTGATCCAGCAAGGAGGAGGGAGAGGTTGAGGAAGAGGGCTCCAACAGCAGCACGACGGCGTGGTGGTGGTGAAGCTGCAGTACTCCGGCAGGGCTTCGCCAAGCTCTTATGGAGGAGGAGAGGTGTTGGGGAGGGGAGGGGCTGCGCCTTGGATGTTATCTGCAGCCCTCCCCTTGCCCCTCTATTTATAAGGGAAGGAGGAAGGGGGTCGGCCCCCTCTAGATGAGATTTAGAGGGGGGCGGCAGCCAAGGGGAGGGGGCTTGCCCCCCAAGCAAGGGGGGCGCCCCCTTTAGGGTTTCCCCCCAACCCTAGGCGCATGGGCCCAAGGGGGGATGCGGCCAGCCCATGTAGGGCTGGTACCCCTTTCCTCTACAGCCCATTAGGCCCTCCGAGAGAGGTGGCCCCTCCCGGTGGACCCCCGGAACCCCTCCGATGGCCCCGGTACAATACCGATATGCCCCGAACCTTTCCGGTGACCGTATGACAACTTCCTACATATAAATCTTCACCTCCGGACCATTCCGCAACTCCTCGTGACTTCCGGGATCTCATCCGGGACTCCGAACAACATTCGGTAATCACATACAAGTCTTCCTAACAACCCTAGCGTCACCGAACCTTAAGTGTGTAGACCCTATGGGTTCGGGAGACATGCAGACATGACCGAGATGACTCTCCGGTCAATAACCAATAGCGGGATCTGGATACCCATGTTGGCTCCCACATGCTCCACGATGATCTCATCGGATGAACCATGATGTCGAGGATTCAATCAATCCGTATACAATTCCCTTTGTCAATCGGTATGTTACTTGCCCGAGACTCGATCGTCGGTATCCCAATACCTTGTTCAGTCTCGTTACCGGCAAGTCACTTTACTCGTACCGTAATGCATGATCCCGTGATCAACCACTTGATCACATTGAGCTCATTATGATGATGCATTACTGAGTGGGCCCAGAGATACCTCTCCGTCATACGAAGTGACAAATCCCAGTCTCGATTCGTGCCAACCCAACAGACACTTTCGTAGATACTTGTAATGTACCTTTATAGTCACCCAGTTATGTTGTGATGTTTGGCACACCCAAGGCACTCCTACGGTATCCGGGAGTTGCACAATCTCATGGTCTAAGGAAATGATACTTGACACTCAGAAAAGCTACAGCAAACGAACTACACGATCTTTGAGCTATGCTTAGGATTGGGTCTTGTCCATCACATCATTCTCCTAATGATGTGATCCCGTTATCAATGACATCCAATGTCCATAGTCAGGAAACCATGACTATCTTTTGATCAACGAGCTAGTCAACTAGAGGCTCACTAGGGACGTGTTGTGGTCTATGTATTCACACATGTATTACGATTTCCGGATAACACAATTATAGCATGAACAATAGACAATTATCATGAAAAAAGAAATATAATAATAACCATTTTATTATTACCTCTAGGGCATATTTCCAACAATTTGTATAGATATAGTGAAAGTGGTGATCCCATCTTGTGCTTTTTGTATTCAAATGCAAATTCTCCATATTGCACAATGCTTGGGGAGCTATCCTACTTTTTTAGAACACTCACCTTGTGATCCTTTTCAAGTGTGTGTTGGTGGAATGCAAATCATTTCTTTTGGTACTTGTGCCATCATGAAACTTTGTAGAGCACTTGGTTTGTTTGGAACCATTCTCTCTTTTGGGAGTTTGACATCTTTCTTTTTGTGTATCAATGGATATCTCATTCCTTGATGTATCGTTTAATGATATCCTCCAAGTGATGATTTATTCATTTGGTATCCTTTCTTCACTTGGTATTTCTTTTTCTTTTGGTATCGGTTCTTGAAAGTCTTGAGCATGCATATTAACTTCGTGTAGTATCTTTGGCATGCTTTCTTTCTTTGACCAAATATATAGGGGAAGCTCCACCAAGTCTCAAATTGGATGAGATGTGCATGAAATTTATTTTCGTATCTATATGCACATTTTTATGTGGAGTTTGTCCTATGTATTGTCGGTTCTCTGACTCTTTGGTCCCAATGAGTTTGGGTATCATTTTGTTTGTGTTGTTGTTCTAGGAACAATTGGAGATACATTGGAAGCTCGGCTCACTCACAAGGAAGGTGTTGTCATCATGTGCTTATTGGAGTCGAGCTAGGATGATCAATGAACTACTATCTACCTTCAATTGGTATCTACTACATCCTTCCAATGTTAACTCGGTAACAAGTATCTTCATATTCTTCATGCACACATTTCTTGTATCAACCTTGTGTAGGTTGTATCATGGCATGTTATTCATTCATTCTTGTGATACTTGTTTTCTTTCTCAAAGCATCCCAACAATGATCTCTTGTTGCTAGTTGTGATGTCTTTGTTGTTCGTGTGTGGACTTCATTTATATACAATAAGACCATATCTAGCCATGAGCTATGCTTCCAAGCAAATATCTTATTGGTATATGTATGACCTCCCTTTGGATATCTTGTTCCTCGTGTTGTAACTATTTCGGGTGTACATCCTTCTTTGTAGATATATATCATCATGATTTCGTCTACCTAGAATCTTATACACTTGAGAGAAGTTGCATATCTAGTTTATATCCTTTCTTTCACGGCCACCTTGTCTTTCTTATGTTATTTATTTGGTGGCTCCGTGAAAGCTTTTGCCTTGAGTGCGTGTCTTCTATCGTTGCATCTTGATGCACTCTTGTGTGTGGTGAAGATTATTTTCCTCATGCTTATCTTTACGAGGCTTTTGCCATCTTAATTGGTATCCCTCGTCTTGATGAGGCTTTCATCTTCTATCTTCACCATGGGTTGTCACAAGCATATGTTCTTAATATGCTTATTAGTAAGCTTGTGAACCCATTTGCTAGTTGTGTGTGGGAATGATAGGCCTTGCACCGTGTGCCTCATTCTTTCAAGACTTTATTGATGCCTAATGCTCATCCGTACATTAGTCTTCTCAAGTGCATTGCCTTGACTCACACACATCATTTTGGTTGAGCCCATTCTTAAGATGCCTCTTTCATTACTTGTTGCTCAACCATGTGTGTGTTGCAAGTACTAGGCTTTGTTTCCTATATGCTCACTTGCACTTGTTGTAAGTTTCTATTGATTTTGGGGGAGCTATGATCCTATTTTGTGCACTTTGTATCCAAATACAAATATTCTTATGTGTGCACAAATCATGGGGAGCTTCTCTAGTTTCTTTAGAACACTCATTTGCTCATATCATAATATCCTTTATTCATGTGGCTCGTGGGATCTTTGGTCTAGTTGGTTCAATTGATATCCGTTGATTGCTTGCTTCAATTGGTACCTTTTGATTTCTTGATTGCTCGTGTCTCTCTTTGTTATGTCCTTGTGGCATATCATTCCTTTAGCAATCTTGGTGCCTTAATATAGTTGGTCTTCCTCCAAGTATTACCGTTGGATATGTGTATTGCATTCCACTCTCTTGTTGAGAAATACACAACTTATGGAGGAACACAATTTATATTGGCCTTCTAAGCTTTTCGCCCATTTTGGCAATCGATGCCAATGGGGAGAAGTTTCAGATAGTTTTGTGGATAAGTTTAGAGAGTTTTTTCTTCTTGCTTTGGTTTCGTACCTAAGCATTTGCATCTCATACACATGCATTATTGGTTGTTGCATTGCATGGTGATAAATAATTCCTTATATAAACTCTCTTGAAAATGATTGTCATCAATTACCAAAATGGGGGAGATTGAAAGGACATGCGGTGTCCCCATGTGTGGTTTTGGTAATTGATGACAATCTCTATGGACTAACGGTTGCCTTGAGTTATATTTGAAGGATTTGTCCATAGGATTGTCTTGAAGTCCATGTGTTGGTTTCAAGGAGTTTATGAGATGGCCAAAGTGTTTTTCAAGGAATTATCCAAATATTGGTCATGTGTGAGTTGAGATGGCCAAAGTGCTTTTCAAGGAATTATCCAAAGATTGGTCATGTGTGAGTTGAGCTTATTGCAAGCATGTCTTGAAGAAGAAGATTGTGTGATCATTCATAGTTACCTTCAAGACATCATCCAAATGAGAGTTGGAAAGATTCAATGTTGATCAAGACTAAGTCAAGAGTGAATCAAGTTGATCAACTCACAAAGCGTAGAAGAAGTACCGAGAGGGATCAAGTGATCCCATGGTATGGTAAGCATTGTCCATTACGCTTTGTGTACTAACCCATGGTCTACGTGAGAGTTCTTTGTGGGGTTAGGTATGTTTCCATGGTCTTGCATCAAGAGGAAGATCTCATACAACCCATGGAGGATGACATCAAGTGGTGATCGTCATCAAGTTTGCAGTGTGCAAGTTCAAGTGGAGCAACTCGAAGAGTGGCTCACCCATAATGGAGTATGGGGGGCAATCAAGCTTGAAGCTTGCTGTCCATTGTGGTGTCAATGTAATTGTGAAGATGTGCCAAAGAGTGGCTCACCCATAGTGGAGTATGGGGGAGCAATCAACTAGTCTTCATCGAGCCAACGCAGTCAAGAAAGGTGGTCCAACTTGAGAAAGTCAAGATCGTCATCATCTAGCTCAAGTGGACTATGTGCAAGGCAAAGGTTTGCCCTTGATAGGTTTTCTATTTTACTGGTCTCATAGTGGTAGTTGGGAGACCGGGTTGTAGGATTGATTGCCGTACTATCAAGGGGGGCTCTCTAGGGAGTAGCTTGATCGTATCATTAGTCGAGAGCTCAAACCATTGCATCCTTGCATCATATTTCTTGGTTCTTGTTTGGTTCCATTTGTGAGTCTTAGAGCTTATGATCATCTTTATGACAAGCTTGAGTTCATCAAAAATGGAGTTCGCATGCATCTTTTATGATGTTTTCGGTGTTGGAGGTTTTACCGGTCTTATCCGAGGAAGGGTTCTCACCATTTTGTTATGGTACTTTTCTCATTTGCTTCTTATTGATATTTTCTCAAGATTGTGTTAGCCCTTGTCGTTAGCTTTCCAACAAACTAGGTTTCGTTGAATTCGGAGCTCGTATGCGAAAGTTGTGGCTGTTTTGATATTGCCTGTTTTACACAGAGAGGTTGTACCGCCCCATGGAGAGGTTGTACCGCTCCAGAATTGGTCTAGAGGTTGTACCGGTCATGTACCGCTCTACCACCGGACTGGTCTCTGTTGTGGTGCGGTTGTTGGGCGGTTGTGGGTCGGTTGTACCGCTTATTGCCTGTTACCGGTTGTACCGGTGCTCATAGAGGTTGTACCGCTCCTATATTATTCTGTACATAACGGGCAGATTCATGGGGACCTATTTAAGGGGGTCTTCTTCCCCAATGGTTCCCTATCTCTTGAGCTCATTTTTGCCCCCATTGTTGACCTTCTTTGAGCTTGCTAACTCTCAATCCCTCCATGAATTCTTGCTAGTTTTTGAGGGAAAAGAGAGCGGAGATCTAGATCCACATTTCCACCAATCACTTTCTCCTCTATGTGAGGGGAACCCCTTGGATCTAGATCTTGGAGTTCTTGGTGTTCTCCTTCTTGTTCTTCCTCTCATTTTCCTCCCTAGCATTAGTTGCTATGGTGGGATTTGAGAGAGAAGCACTTGGGCACTCCGTGTGCCCTTGCCATTGTATTTGGTGCATCGGTTTGAGTCCTCCACGGTGATACGTGGAAGTGAAGTTTGGGAAGCTTATTACTCTTGGGTGTTTGGGCACCCTAGAGCTTGTTCCTCTTGGGTGCCTTGGCGCCCTAGACGGTTGGTGTTGTTCGGAGCTCAATCATTGTGGTGTAAATCTCCGGGCAAGCGTCGGGTCTCCAGTTAGGTTGTGGAGATCGCCGCGAGCAATTTGACGGGTATCGGTGACCGCCCCCAAGGGTTGCCAAAGTGTACGGGTTCGGTGACCGCCCCCAGGGGTTGCCATTTGTACGGGTTCGGTGACCGCCCTCAAGGGTCCCTTAGTGGAATCACGGCATCTTGCATTGTACGAGGGCGTGAGGAGATTACGGTGGCCCTAGTGGCTTCTTGGAGAGCATTGTGCCTCCACACCACTCCAAACGGAGATTAGCATCCGCAAGGGTGTGAACTTCGGAATACATCGTCATCTCTGCATGCCTCGGTTATCTCTTACCCGAGCTCTTTACTTATGCACTTTACTTGGTGATAGCCATATTGTTTCTTGTCATATATCTTGCTATCACATAGTTCCTTATCTTACTTAGCATAAGTTGTTGGTGCACATAGGTGAGCCTAGTTGTTTTAGGTTTTGTGCTTGACAAATTAACCGCTAGGTTTATTCCACATTTGTTCTAGCCTAAATTGTGATTATTTTAAAACGCCTATCCCCCCTCTAGGCGACATCCACGATCTTGCAATAGCTGATACTACAAGTTAATGTGTGACTGCTTACTCTATTTAGCCCTGTGAGTGAATAAAAAAAGATTGAAAATCGTAACGCATTTTTTATATGCAGCCCAATGAAATGTATCGCCTTGAGCTCCATTATTTAGGATAGATCTCATGAGAGGTGTTGTCTCAATTGCATTGGCATACAATAAGGTAAATAATTGCATTGGCATACAAAATCTCTTGATCAAATGTGATTCGGGGATGCTATGAGTGATAAAATTAACATAATAGCATACCAAATGTGCCCTGTTAAGCATAAATGCTCTGAGTTATAGTAGGAGGCGTACCCATCCGTCTGAAGACTGCTCTTAATATATTCTTCTCTTTTCCATGTTGTAACATCCAGATCAGTCTACTTATCGGATTTTAATTCCATGTGCTTGGATGCGTATTTGAATAAATCCTCTAGTCCTTCTAGCTGTTGTATCAACAAATGAAAAAAGTATAAGCATCACAAGTGAGAAATAAGAAAAAAAAGGTTCTTAGAAAAGATGGGGGAGTAGGACTAAGTACAAACCGTATCAGTGAGGTCCTTGCGGCTCATGTATGGGCCTAGCGAGTCGAGCACTTGAACACATTTTTTTCTGGCATTTATAACACATAGGTACCAGTGAATGTCGTCGTTGTTTATTGGATGTATATCTGAAGAAAATGATTATTTTAATTGTACTCGTATGTGGACGAATCAGTCGTTTTTGCTGTAATTCATAGAAATATGTAGAAAAGTAAGACTAACCATATCATTTTCCAAATATTATTTGGCTCTGTTTAATACCCATGCTGGTGCAGCATCCATGTCATCTGAGGGCAGATAGCTACCGATCTTCATCATCTTAGAGATGCATGCATTCTCTAAGAACACACTTCCACCTGACCTTACTTGTAGATACTCCGTAAAAATCATGCAATTTATGTACGTATTTATGACCTACAATTAAAAGTATACATAGTATATTAGATGACACATACTTCTAATCAAATAGCATCTTCATGTCCTAATATACTTACTTCGTGGCCAACCCATTCTTTGGGAGATAGAAGAGATAGTACCTTGGTGGGCGAATATCCTAGCTTCTTCGTCAGGCTCAACGTATTCAGTTTCAATAAGGTTTTCACCTCCCAAGCAGTCTATAGTAGACAAATATTAGTTTGTAATAATTATAAGATCTCCTAAACTAAACATAGAACCGTAGATGCATTAATGTGTAACATACATATTTGTTGTGTTGTCATCGGGCTCCAGTATTCCATATGCATCATCGTCATGGTCGTTGCCTGACAGCATATGTTGCAAAATGGGCAAGTATCAGCGATGAATGAAAGGTATGAACCAATATGTAGTCAATTAAAGCACCATTATAATTGTCGACGGGATAGTGTCCACGTGACGACGCAGTGAGTATGTTGTCTCACCTCATCCTCCTTCCAATGTTTTGTATCAGGTATGTATCATTTGTGTGTAGCCAATCACAATCTTCATCAGCTACAGAAACATTGAGTGAATCTCAGTTAGGAAATCAAAGATAAGATATACAGTGTTTCATGTAGCTGGCATCACCTGTATCAGATTGGTTTTGTTCTCCAGTTGTAAGCACTACTATAGATTTGGCAGCACGACGTTTGTCACGTAGGCTTTGCAATATCTCTTCTTTATGTTGCTCATACCGGGCATTTTCCATCTGCCTCTCCAGTGCTTGTTTTGCTTCTGTATAGTAAGTGTGAATTAGGTTCAAAACAATGTGAGCAACACACGTTTATGGTCCATGTACTATGTATGTGTGAATTATGTATGATAGTTAATATGAGCCAGAAATGATTACCATATGAACTGCTGCATCTGTAGGCTTGAAGTGGCGGTCGTAACACAGTCAGTTGGGAGGACTCAATGGCAGAGTTGATATTATTAATATTTTCATTGTTAGAGACGACAATATCTGGTGTTGTTAGTGAACATGGACCATGAAGTGGAGTCTGATCACTAATTACCACATCAACAGGTATGCCTGCATCCAAATTGTATTACCAAAGTCAGTTGCTGACACACAAAAGCCGCTAGTATGTTTGGATGTAGGAGAACACATGACCTTCCACAACTGGTGTGTGTCGTTGTTGGGTGATAGCAAACTGTGCACTGGGCATCTCCACGGTGTCAAAACCTGTCCAAAGGGAAAATTAATTAACATGAATTTAGCTGTGATTAGTGAAATGTATGATAAAGAACAGAGAAAATTGAGTAACCAGGCGACATGGCCACGGGTGGCTTAGATGGAGTGTTGGTTCCATTTAAAATAGCGGACATAGCTTTCTTACGATCCCTTGCCTCCTTTCTTTTTTTCAATATTGCATCCCTGTTTAGTGCATACCTCTCCCTTTCCCTCTGTCTCTTTAGTTCTTTTGGATCTATTTTTTGACCTGCAAGGCAATGACATAGTCGATACTTACATGATCTTAGTAGCTAAGAGTAGGTGATATTTGTATTTACCTGAATTGTCGTTGTTCATCAGGTCCTGAAAGGGAGTACGTACTCCACTACGCTGAGATCCAGACATATTGTCTTCTCAATGGCTCCCGTTGTGAAACACTTACTGAACCGTGCCTCAACTCAGTTTGCTATGCAAATCATGATGTACTGTAAATATCAAATTTCCGGTTGTCAGATTAAAAGAGCAATTCCCTTTGTCTTATGTCTGACCAAAGGACGTGCAATTTCAGTTGATCTAACCTGTGCACTGGCAGGTCCGGAAGTAGTCAGATGTCCTGGAGATGTTGCTCGCCACCGAGGTGATGACACCGGATGTAAGGCAGCGCGGCGGGTCGAGGACGTCTTAGACACCTGGGGAGAGGGCGGCGTGGCGACGACGGCGTATTGAGGAGAGTTAGGGTTGCAAGGCGGGTCGAGGACGTCGCGAAGACCAGGGGCGAGGGCGGCCGGGCGGGGCGGAGCGGAGCGAGGACGGCGGGGCGGCGTGCCGACGCGAGGTTCGTGGCGTGGTGGTGGCGTTGATCGCGGAGATACTGTTTATTCGCTGGATGGATGTGTCATCGTTGGGATGTGTAGGAGCCTCGACGTGGGAGTCTGCCGACAGAACATTTGCTTAGAACCGTCGATCTGGTTCATGTATGGTTGATGAAACATGGACAGTTGGATGATACTAAGTGGGTCTGATCGGACGTCTGGGGTTATCCTGTGTGCACTTCCTTGTGTGGATGTAGGGGAAGTCATGTTTGGTTTTTTAATAGTAGATATAGATATAGATATAGATATAAATATAGATATAGAAAAAGGATGCAGGTTTACAAAAAAAATACCAACATGCCCGACATAATTTGTATCCCCGTGTGCCTCTTAATAGGCCAGCCCAGCTCGGATGCTCAACGGGCGATCAGACGGATATGTATTGCTATACATTAATACATATCATTTACGTTGATGGGAACGGTGCGGCGGTGCCGAACCCGTCATTGTTTTCTTCTAGTGATTCATTCTGTAATTCTTGATATTCACACTTATACATAACCAAAAAATACGCTCCAAAGCACGGCGATTTCTCACATCTGAAAAAAGATCATACCTTATTCTTGATGAGACGCATGGATTTCGTTGTTGTGTGCATGACTCTTAACAAAACGAAGACCCTATTGGTTTCTCATCGTGAAGTATGCCCCACGATAGCCGCCTGGGGCCTCCTCAACTGCCTTCTTAATAGTAGCCTATAAAAGGCTACCACTACCTCACCTCTCTCCCATTGACCATTGCCCTCTCTAGCACCTCCTAAATTTCTCTGGCCCGCATCCATTCCACCTCTTCATAACATGTTTTGAAAACCATCTTTGGTCCCGTGGACCCCTTCTAGGTGCAGCTAGGGTCTTGCCGAGCTTGCGAGGGAAGAGGCGACTGCACCGATGCTATCTTCTGGGCATCGTGGCTCGCGATGCTGTCGTCGTGGTGGAAGCATGGTCGCCCTGGATCATGGTTGTCGAGGCGGTTTTTGCCGGCATCAAGGCCCACATTCCCGCTTGGCCCCGCCCTCGTCCATGTGGTCTTGGCCGGGTTGGTGATCGCCATGGAGGTGGTGGCCCTGGTGGTCATGGCCATGGTCAGGACTAGGCCCCAGCAGCGAATCAATTTGTTGGTGCCGCATATTAGCTAATTAATTAGCCTAATAGTTTAACTATGTTCCATTAATGTAAGTCACAATGCAAATAATTTTTTGCTCGATTAGAGATCAAGTCAAATTGAACATGTGTTGCGAATTTCAGATTATTTGGAAAGAACCTTGTAGCCAATGACAATTGAGCCCTGCATGTAAGAAAAATATATGAAGCTGTCTCTTGGCGTGGCAACCTCCATATCCATATGGAGTGCTTCATGGAGTGTGCCAATGTGGGAACTCTGCTAGAGGTGCTCTAACATTTCTCTAGTGGTTATGTATCACATGGATGTAACTAACTAACTAACTCACTAGTTGGTCCAAGTGGAGGTTTCTTCTTCTTCTTTGCAGGAAACCGGGGGATTATTTCATTATTGCCGCCACTATAATTGTCCTACCATGGAAATTTAGACGACAATAACTCCCACTAACACGAATACCAAGGGACATGAAGTTTCTGCACCAAATTCATATGCACCCACATGAACAGTAAAATAAAAAAAGAGTAAAAAATGAAAATTTTAGAAAACAAACATTGATGAATTCTAAACATGCGTGCAAAATTTCATGAAGAAACTACATTCAAAAAATGCTTCCATGAAAAAAATGATGCTCTGAGAAATAGACTTTTTGGAGTGTCAATATTGTTTTTTTACATATTTTTGGAATGTTATTTCTTCATGAAATTTTGCACGCGTGTTCAGAATTTGTCAATGTTTGTTTGCAAAAAACTCAGTTTTTATTTATTTATTTTTACTTCTTTTTTATTTTACTATTCACGAGGGTGCATATGAGCTCGGGTACAGAAGGGTACTTTCGCTTTGGAGACATTTCTTGTAAAAAAAAGGCATAAAGGGTTTGGTAAGTGGTAACTAGATCCCATAGCCAAACTTTGAGAGAAGGTAGGCATTGTATTTTCCTCAAACTTTAGATATCCATACTCAGTTGTCCCTACTCTCCTATATTATTTGTTATTTCACAAAAATGAATTTTTGTCATAGATTTTTTTGAGTAACAATTTTTTTCATCATAGATGGATATTGGCAGCCCTTACCAAGCCCAGGCCCGTCTCACTGACAGCTGAGCCCCACCTCTAGTACTACATCGCAATTTGCAAACCCAAGTACCCCAATCCCTCGCGCGGTCATTTGGATTTCGGAGTTGAATCCGCTCGCGCGTCTTCTTTGCCGCCCCCCGCGACTCTTCTCCCCTCTTTCCCCGCCCGCGCTTCCCTCTTCCTGCTCCCGATCGGTTTCGGTGGTCTCTTCTCGCGCGTCCCGATCTGCTCCGGCCATGGGCGCCACCGTCTTCCCCCACTCCCTGGCCTCGCGCGGACCCGCTGCAGCCCTCCCCCGAGCCTGCGCGTCCTCCACCATCCGCATTAACCCCGCCTGCGTCGCCAACCCCACCGCCACCGCCGCCAAGAAACCGAAGCGGCCAGGGTCGTTCGACTGCGGGGATCCGCCGGCGAAGCGCGTGCCCGGTGTTTCCGGCAAGGTCGAGCCCGATGCCAGGACCAAGAAGAGCCCGCGTCCCTGCCCCGTCAGCGACGAGGATCCGCGGAGCTCGCTGCCCCGCGGCGTCCAGGCCTCCCGCGTGGCCAAGAACCAGAGCAGCGCCTCGCCGACTCGTCCTCCCGAGCTCACGGCGCCACCCAAGCCTCCAGCCTGCAGCATGCGCGAGCTCCTCCAGAAGGCCCGGCTTGCCAAGAACCCCGGCAGCGCCTCTCCGCCGAAGCCGGTTGCCTGCGGCGTGGGCGAGCTCCTCGAGAAGACCCGTCCCGCCAAGGTTAGTCCTGCTGCTGCCGATGCTGATGCTCAGCCTGAGGCCATCCACCGGCGCGAGATCGAGCGGCGGAGGGCCGAGGCCCGCCGTGAGCTGGGGCAGATGGTTCGGACGGTGGAGTTCAACGACGCATTCATCGATCCCCAGGACGTGCTCAGGTGAAGCCAGGGATCCATCCATCTCGGAGCAGAGCGATGAACAGAGCAGGATCGATACGTCCAACAAGTGGAGAATTCAGGCTTGATTATTTAGCCTAAGCATACAAGTGCCATATGTATGTGTAGTGTAGGTGTATGCAGGTTCAGTTAGTCTGGCAGTTTCATTGTTAGTGCGAGTGTGATTCCCCCTTGTAACTAAGTAAATTGGGAAGTACTGTAATACATTAGTTGATCACTTGATTAATTCAGAGACAAAGTTTGATGATGTTGTTCAAATTATTGTTTCGTTTGTCTTCAGTCCATGCTACTGACACTAAAGCAGTCAGCACTAAAAGTTTGAGTGTTTTACTGAAAAAGAAATCTAACACTTGTGAAGAACGGGTACATCAGTGAGCAATTCCTTAACTGCACTCAATAGCAGAGTGACAGTGCAGCTGTGTTTGTGGCTTTTCTCCTCTCTCTTTTTTCTGCTTTGGACTGGTGATTAAGTGGCAACTGATCTTGTGTGGCAACAGCATCTCCAAGGACAACTGTCTAATTTGAGCCCCTATATGTCTATGGACATGTTCGGACATGTCCATGGACAACATGGGGTCAAGCCAGTGGTGGACCCAGAAAAAAAATGAAGGATATGCACACTTTAAAAAAATCTGTCTAATCTAAATGTCATATCATATATGGCAAAAGAATAACACAAAGAGCTCAATCAATTAAAAAAAGCTCAATCAAGTTTCGCATATTATGTTTCAGAAAAATAATTTCGAATTTACGAAATTACAATACAAATAGTCGTACATGAAAGATACACAAGAATAACTTCGGTTTGCCCTTCAGCTGCAGCCTTTTCTATTTTGACCTCATGTTTTCAACAAAATGGACATAATATTACTAATCCTCTTTATCTTGAGTTCTGCAAGTACAACAAAACAAGAAGTAAGAGTCCTACAATTACAACAAAACGATGACGATTGTTTTGCTCAAAGGATAAATAGTTTTTATGTCTTTAAACGAAGAAGAATATGAGCTTAGAGCATCTACAGCCGGGCGCCCCAAACCCTCCTTAAACGCCCGAGCGACCCACCCGGTCATTGACCGGTCACGAAATTTTGACCCAGACGGTTGGCTCAAATGGGCCTCAAACGCCCGGACTAACTGGCATCCCTCATATCCAGTCCAAATATGGGCCGGATATGGAGGAGTCGGGCGCGTCCGAGCACGCACGCCATGTCAGACTGACGGCAGGGTCCCACGCAGAAACGCCCGGAAATCTGGCGATCCGAAGCTCGTTTCCTCCGTCGAATCAATGTCACTGCATGGCGTCGCTCCAGCGGGCCGCGTAGTGCCTAACCCGACTATTTAAAGTCGACCGACGGCACCAAAACTCTACTATCCACATTTTCCTCTGCATGTCCGCCGCCGCCGCCACTTTCCATTCCCTCCGTCCCCCTAGTAGCCATGCACCCAGGCCGCCGGGTGAGGAGCCACCAATTTCTAACGCCGGAGCACCGGCTCGAGCTCATTGAGCAGATCCGGGCAAGGCGCCCTCCTACCCGACAGGAGATGGAGGCCGCGGAAGAGGTGAAGATGTTCACCTACATGGATGAGGTCGAGCAGGAGGAGGATGAGCCGGAGCCCTCCTACTCGCCCGTCCAGCCGGCGCCCGGCACCGTCGTCGTGGACATCTCTGACGCCGAAGATTATCTAGGGCAGTACGTAGAATTTCTTTTGCATGCTTTGTATGGATCTAGTGGTTAAAATATGAGAGACTCGGATGTAGAGTGGCTAATTTGAGACATGACCGGTCACTATCCACGAGCGCACCCGGTCGCGTCCGTGGGCGTTTGAGGGGCCGGATTTGCAAAGCCCGGCTGTAGATGCTCTTAAATGGGCTGCAATGTTCTATTTCCATGGACCAGCGGGTGGTTGATGCGGGTGATCCATGCATCCGGATGGTCAATGGCAACCGTTTCGAGGCGGACGGCCGGTGGCGAAAGGAGTGGAAGGGACTAGGCGACAAGGCAAGCGGGCGAGGGGAGGGAAGCACGGGGAGCGGCGATGTCCGAAATTTAGACAAGCAGTCGAGGCGGGTGATTAGGTTTGGATGGCCGGTTTCCACATTCGTATCCATGGAATTGTCTCAACAAATAATGTGGTAGATCGAAGAGTTCTTTTTTTTTCTGTTTGCAATCTACGAGTCGCCACTAGAGTTTCCGTCGAGTTGATCGATGGAATTGGTCTAGCTAGCTTTTACCGGGCTCATGTATATACTGGAGTCTTGGCTGGACACACACGTAGTGCTGCTAGTAGAAAAATCAGTCAAGCTGCTTCTATGGTTTGCTAAGTTTGCATGCACGTGTACAGCTTTAGGTGACTGAGTTCTAGTACTGTAAAACCAACAAAATCAGGAAAAGATGACATGTAGTGAAAGAAATCTGCAAAATGCTGGGTGTGCCACGGCACACCCGGCACATCCTCTAAGTCCGCCAATGGGTCAAGCCCCATTTGGCCTCTTTTCCAACGGCCCCTCCATTTATCCCGTCCCCATATGTCAGGCCCCCTTTTTTTGCCTTTTTTTTGCAGTATTCATTTCTTTAACCGAACTTGTATTATTAAGCATAAATATTATTCGGGGTACATCAAACATAAAATTCAAACGACATCATAAATCTAAAAGGTTTCCATGATGTATCCGAAAGTGTTCCTGGAGATCATTGAGTTACATGCACTTCGATCTTCAAGTTGCCAATGTATCTCTAGTAAATGTGCAACATGCTCCCGGGTGACTGGGGTGCCACGCAAAGCAGCCGTGCCTAACAGATTAGCACACTTCTAGATCACCTCCACGTCTAAGTCATCTCAGTTCTTGTCATCTTCGTCCTCTTTGAGATCCTCCTCACTCGTCTCGGAGTCATTTCCGTCTTCTTCAAGATCCTCGCTCACCCCGGAGTCATCTCCATCCCCTTCAAGATCCTCGCTCATCTCAGAATCATCTTCGTCTTCTTCAAGCTCCTTCTCTACACATAGAAATAATGCTCCATGATTTGGATAACAATCATTTTTGTTATGAACTTCCTTTAGCCGAATCCAATAAATTAATAAACACCAAGACATTGGAATAAAACAGCTAGAGATTAGATCTCCTACATACCCATGTCATGCAATTCGGGACACCACCTGAATCAATTGAAACAAGATCACATTCATTAGGTTCTGAAACAAGAAAGACTCTTATAATGCAACAAGTTGATGTTTCTAGAGTAAGGCAAAATGTACCGCAACAACGATGGATAACATGGGTGAAGAACAAGTTCACCTGTTCGTCTCAGCGATCATTTGATCATGGAAATCCTCCACCGAGTTGTATTGATTCATGAAATAAACCACCGTGGCATCAGACTCGTCGGTTCCTTCAAATTAAGCAAATATATAATTACTGACTGAAATTTAAAGTCCCAGCAATATGATATCATTTAGGTAGGACTTTAGAGCAAAATATAGGCAATATAAATTTGGTGAGAAGTAACATTAGCTAATGAAATGTAGGTGAACTATCATATTTTCAGCATGCAAGTTGGGCACCAAAGAATCCTGTTTTTTTTCCAAGGACTGCATAATAACATCATCTACGAGAGCCATATCAACATAAAAAGGCAAAGATTTAATGAAGCCGGAGAATGATCTCATAAATACACGGTGTCATATGAAGCTGGACAACAATCTCACAAATAAGAGGATGGCAGTAAATGAAGTTCCAAATTGTGTTCTAGACTGAACTTCCTTTTCCACATTGTGATGTCTGTATTGCTTCACCTTCACTCTGCATGTATTGTTTGAATAGAAAGAGAGATACTCGTCTTGGTTTCATGAATCAGGACAAGTTTGAAGTATTTAATTAGTTTTGTGGTTGCAGGATAGAGAAGATTATCAATATTTTTTAATGGTTGAATGTGAAAAATGCATACATGTGGGATCTTGGACAGTGTGTGCAGCTGAAAAAACTTTGTTGCTTGCCAAAATGCTGGTACCAGCATGTTGCACATGTTTGCACGGAATGGAACTCTCATGAATGAAGCTATGCCTTGAAACAATTTATCATTATATGTTTACACGCAAATGTGCAAACACTTAAGACAACAGAGCGCGCACGAGATGGTACCAGGCAAGGGGCGATACTAGGCGAGCTCCGGCGGAAACTGCCAAGCATGGACCAGGCGGGAGGAGAGGTCCGGCATCCCCAAACCTTCGAACTTGTCCCACTGCACCATGCTCCCGTTCCGCAGGTCGACGGAGAAGATGTGCGCGTCCAGGAAGAAGTAGACCTCGTGCGCCTTCATCAGGTCGACGAGCGCCACCGTGGGCAGTGGGCACCACCCCGGGCCGCAGAGGAGTCTCTTTGTAGCTCTTGTGGCTCCAGATCTTACCAAGGGCACCTCGTGCGTCGGCTCCCATTTCGCCTCCGACGGATCGTTGGAGGACAGCGTCCACATGCTGACCACCACTTCGTCGGAGCCATGGATCTGCACGTACCGCAGGCGGCCCTCGCTCACCTTCAAGCAGCGGTGTGAGTCGCCGTTGATCGTGGACGGCGCGAAGTGCAGCGGGTGAAGCACACGCGGGAACTTGATCTGGCGAAGCACCGGCTTCTCGTCGAAAGGGTCGCAGGCGAGGAGTCGAACCACCAGAGGAGCCCGCCGTGGGCGAGGACGCCGTCGCCGTTGTTTTTCTCGTCGGCTCCACGGCATGCAACAATGTGCACCCATGGTTGCAGCTCCGGGGGAGATGGCTGCAGCTCCGTGCAGATGGTCGTAGCTCCGGTGGAGATGGCCCCATGGTAGCAACTCTGGTGGCGTCATGTCACATGTGGCCGTTCGGCGCTCGTGTTGGTTCCAGCAAAAACAATTACCAGTTGTAACATTTTTTGCCATGGATGCAGCTCTACCGCACAGACGCTTGACTAGTTCCAGCAAAAAAGAATGCCGGCCATAGCAATTTGATATTTTTCTTTCGAAACACGAGGCAAAAGCTTTTCCCGTTTCATTAATTAAGAATAAGGTTGCCCGGTTAATTACGGAAAACCGGGCAAAAACCGATACAAACAGGGCCAAGCCCCACTCGCCACATGGCCAAGCCAACTCGAATCGCCACACCACACTTGCCAACGGTGCCACAACCATCATTGGAGCACACTAACAGCATACACACAGATGAACCCACTGTTGCCGGAGAGAAGAAGCCATGACTGCTATGAGAGGAGCAGACCTGGGACGCTCCCACAAGGTGAAGGTGCCTGCAATCCACCAAACGCGACGCTTGAGACGCCGCCGACAATATCGAGAGCAACCTTGACGCCCAAGCGACACGAGGTGAGCGCAATCGATGTTGTCGAACTCTCGAGGCCGCCGTCTCGACCTCCGCTGCTCTGTTGTGCCCTGCATAGTCCACCAACATACCACCTTCCGGGACCGCCGTCCTGACATACCACCGCTCGCCCTTGAGCTGCAACACCGCACGACTTAGTTACCCACAGCCCAAGCTGAACAGGGCAACCACCCGCAGACCACGACCGCTGCACCAACTCATCCGAGGCCGCTGCCCCGATGTAAAGTCAGACCACCCCCTCTAGGACGCGTCGGCCGAGCCGACAACCCCGCCACACTAGTGACACAGAATTGCCACCCAAGCCATGTTGAGATGTTACCCCTCCTCATGGAGCCGCTTCCACCCATGGTTCCCGAGGCCGCCGCCTCGACGCACAAACATCAAACATCTGGGGCCGCCGCCCCGACATCCACCAACCTCAACGACAAGAGCGGCACAAACATCTATAGCTGGCTCTCCAAGGCAACGCCTCCAAGGAGGATGCGATGTAGCCGCCATCGTTGCCCGCTCCAAGAGATCAGAGCTACGGATTTCTCCCGGAGAGCCCATCCACCATGGGATGGAAAGAGGCTCCACGACCACGCCTCCAACGAGGAAAATGACACCAAAGTGCCACCGTTGCCGGCACAAACCGAGGTCGGGTAAGGCTTTTGCCTGGAGCTCATCCACAAACCCGAGAATGGCGAGGTTGCACGACCAGATCTAGGCACCGGAGCGCCAAGATGGTCGGAGCATGCAGCATGTCGCAAACGCCCTGATCGAAGCCCACCAATCTGCATCTCGTGTCACGTCCTCCGCAACACCTCTCGCTACGTCGGCCGAAACACCACCACTTCACCATGGTTGCAGCTCCACCGTGTCGACGCTCGTTGTGACGTCCGGGTAATTAAGCTACAGTAATCCCCGCTAATGATGCCATGTCACCTCGGTTACTGTGGATAACTCGCGTTAGTTCGGAACCTAGTTCGAATTTCAAATTCAAAATCGAGCAAACAATAAAAATTTTCAAATATTTAAATTTAAATGTTCGGAGTGAACCAAATAATACATAGGTAATTATGGTGATGAAACCACATTTTTATAAAATGTTTAAATGCTCAAAGGAAAATAAAACAGCAGCAAAAGAAAGTAATTAAATGCCTTTTGTATTTTGTAAAATATTAAACTATTTTATTTAGCTGTCCAAATTAATGTGGCAGTGGTATATTTAGCATACCATATTTAGGTGTTGTTCTCACATTCTTCAAAATTGAAGTAAATTAATAATTTAATAAAACCGAAAGGAATAAATAAAAGAAAAGGAAAACAGAAAACAAGAAAAAAAAAAGGAAGAACCCCCCCCCCTCGCTGGGCCACGACCCAGCAGACCATCGGGCCGCCAGGCCGGCCCAGCCGCACCCCGCGCCCCAGCCTACTTACCGCCCCGGTCCACCCGACCGAAACCCTAACCGCCCCACTCTCCTCCCGATCCCCCACCTTCCCCTCGCACTCCTCTCTCTCCCTCCTCTGCCCGATCTGGATCGGGGCAAACCCCGATCCCATCGGCCCGACGCCGCCGCCGATTCCCGCGGCCACTACGCAAGTCCGTCCCCCCCCCCCCCCGCTGGAACGCCCTCCCGCCTCTGCGCGAATGCCCCCGACGCCGCGGAGCTTCGTCACCAACCGCCGGAAGCCGCGGCCTCGACCCGGTGCCGCCTCGTCGTCGATCTGACGCCGCCGTCCGTCGTCTCCGCCACCTCGTCGCCGCCCCGTCATCATCTCCTCCCCGCGTAACTTCACCGAGCCTCGCCGCCCCGTACCCCTGCAACGTCGGTGAGGCCCCCGGCCTCCGCCTCGCCTCTTCCTCTCCCTGTACAGAACGACACCGCGCCGCCCCGTTCCTCCCTGTCGCCGCTAGCCCCGCCGTGGCCTCGCCCTAGCTCGCCGGCGTCTTCCCGTTCCTGCCCGAGGTCGTCGCTTGCCGTCAACCGTTGCTGGCTGCTGGCCCTCCCTGCCGCAGCCTCGTCGTTCCCATGCGCGCTCCAAGCGCATCCCGTCCCGCTCTCCCTCGCCGACTCCCTGCGCTCACCTCGCCCAGCTGCCGTGGCCGGCCGGTGTGACGCGCCGCCGAGCGCGCCCCCAACCCCGTTGCTCCGACGGCCGTCGCCCCGTGCCTGTTCGCCGGTGCCCGGGCCCTCCTCGCCACGGCGATCTGGGCGAATGCCCAGTCGGGCGCCGCAACGCCCGACCCGCCCCGTTAGTGCCCAGCGCCCGAAAGGCCCCCTGGGCCACTGACCACAGGGGCCCACGCCCCAGAACTTTAAATTAAAAAAAAGGGAATTAAAAAAAATTATATTTATTAAATAAATAAATAATAATTAAATTAATTAATTAATTAAGGAATTAATTAAGTTAATTAATCATAATTAGATTAACCTAATTAACTAATTAGTTTAATTAAACTGTAATTAGATTAACCTAAACCCTAATTAATTTAAATAGAGAATGACAGGTGGGTCCCACTGGACCCACATGTCAGGGTTGACTCAGTCAACCCCTGTTGACTGCTGACGTCAGCATGACATCATGCTGACGTCATAAATACATTTTTTTCGAATTAATTAAATAAATAATTAAATTCCAAAATTGTTAAAATCTTTTAAAAATCATATCTTTTAATCCGTAACTCGGATTAAAATATTTTCAACATGAAAGTTGCTCAGAACGACGAGACGATTCCGGATACGCAGTCCGTTCGTCCACCACACCCCCCTAACCTATCGAACTCGCAACTTTTCCCCTCCGTCTCCTCTGCCCGAAAACACGAAACACCGGGAATACTTTCCCGGATGATTCCCCCTTGACCAGTACCACCTTATACCACGTTAGGGCACGCCTAGCATCGCTTCTTGACATGTCATGCTTCGATATGCATCTGTTTACCTGGTATTCATTGTTTCTTCCCCCTCTTCTCTCCGGTAGACTACGAGACCGACGCTGCTGCTGCCCAGTTCGACTACGGAGTTGACGACCCCTCTCTCTTGCCAGAGCAACCAGGCAAGCCCCCCCCTTGATCACCAGATATCGCCTATTCTTCTCTATACTGCTTGCATTAGAGTAGTGTAGCATGTTACTGCTTTCCGTTGATCCTATTCTGATGCATAGCCTGACATTGTTGCTACACCTGTTGATACCTTACCTGCAATCCTAAATGCTTAGTATAGGATGCTAGTTTATCATCATTGGCCCTACATTCTTGTCAGTCTGCCTTGCTATACTATCGGGCCGTGATCACCTGGGAGGTGATCACGGGTATATACTATACATACATACATACTATACAGATGGTGACTAAAGTCGGGTCAGCTCATTGAGTACCCGCAGGTGATTCTGACGAGGGGGGCTGAAAGGACAGGTGGCTCCATCCCGGTAGAGGTGGGCCTGGGTTCCTGACGGCCCTCGACTGTTACTTTGTGGCGGAGCGGCAGGGCAGGTTGAGACCACCTAGGAGACAGGTGGGCCTGGCCCTGTTCGGCGTTCGCGGATACTTAACACGCTTAACGAGATCTTGGTATTTGATCTGAGTCTGGCTACGAGCCTATACGCACTAACCATCTACGTGGGAGTAGTTATGGGTATCCCGACGTCGTGGTATCAGCCGAAGCACTTCAGACGTCAGCGACGGAGCGGCGCGCGCCGGATTGGAACGTAAGCCTGCTCTTGTATTAAGGGGGCTAGTTCTGCTTCCGGCCGCCCACGCAACGTGCAGGTGTGCTATGGGCGATGGGCCCAGACCCCTGTGCGCTTAGGTTTAGACCGGCGTGCTGGCCTCTCTGTTGTGCCTAGGTGGGGCTGCGACGTGTTGATCTTCCGAGGCCGGGCATGACCCAGGAAAGTGTGTCCGGCCAAATGGGATCGAGCGTGTTGGGCTATGTGGTGCACCCCTGCAGGGAAGTTTAATCTATTCGAATAGCCGTGATCTTCGGTAACAGGACGACTTGGAGTTGTACCTTGACCTTATGACAACTAGAACCGGATACTTAATAAAACACACCCTTCCAAGTGCCAGATACAACCGGTGGTCGCTCGACCTCAGGGATATGAGGAGGGGATCGCCGGGTAGGATTATGCTATGAGATGTTACTTGGAGATGTTACTTGGAGGACTTCAATCTACTCTCTTATACTTGATGCAAGACGAAGGTGACCAGAAGCGTAGTCTTCGATAAGACTAGCTATCCCCCTCTTATTCTGGCATTCTGCAGTTCAGTCCACTGATATGGCCCTTTACACATATAACCATGCATATGTAGTGTAGCTCCTTGCTTGCGAGTACTTTGGATGAGTACTCACGGTTGCTTTTCTCCCTCTTTTCCCCTTTCCCTTCTACCTGGTTGTCGCAACCAGATGCTGGATTCCAGGAGCCAGACGTCACCGTCGACGACGACCCCTACTACACCGGAGGTGCCTACTACTTCGTGCTGCCCGCTGATGACGACCAGGAGTGACCTAGGAGGATCCCAGGCAGGAGGCCTGCTCCTCTTTCGATCTGTATCCCAGTTTGTGCTAGCCATCTTATGGCACCTTGTTTAACTTATGTCTGTACTCAGATATTGTTGCTTCCGCTGACTCGTCTATGATCGAGCACTTGTATTCGAGCCCTCGAGGCCCCTGGCTTGTATTATGATGCTTGTATGACTTATTTTGTTTGTAGAGTTGTGTTGTGATATCTTCCCGTGAGTCCCTGATCTTGATCGTACACATTTGCGTGCATGATTAGTGTACGATTAAATCGGGGGCGTCACAAGTTGGTATCAGAGCCGACTGCCTGTAGGAATCCCCCTTCCAACTCCTTGGCCGAAGTCGAGTCTAAACTTTACAAAACTTTTACTAACATGGCTGTGCGGCCCATGGGCCCACGTCGCCATTGGGTGGTAGTAGGATCTTTTACTCCTCGACCTATACTCTGGGACTCTTATTTCTCTTCTATTCGGGTTAAATGATTTTTGCTAAAATCTAACATTAGGATCTCGTTATCACTTTCACCCGGAGAGCCCCTTATTAATGATGATCGTCTGCGGCACGTGAAGACCCTGAAGATACTCTCCGTTGTTAATCCGGGAACTTATGTTCATCGCATTTGCAATTCCCCTTCCACCGTCAACCCTTATGGATAACTACTTGCAGTTGTTATTCTTACGTTCATCCCCAGTTGGTCTTGTTATTACCAGATACCTCGAAACACTCGTCGTTGTCTCGATAATCCTTTGAGCTTATCGCCTTGCTGTTCCTTGGCACCTGAATACCCCTATGGATAATTCTCGCACTTATCGAGTATCCGCTCATCCCCAGTTGTTCATGAGTTTCACAAAAGTCCTCAAAATACTATTCGATCTTCCGAAAATCCTCTGGAGCCTTTGGCTCTTGAAATTCTTGCTTGCTCGCATTATGGTTAATCCCATAAGTCTCGTAGTCTTAATGACATTCCGTGTCATTATCATTTTGAGTCTGTTGACTCAATATGTTTGCGAATGCCTGCAATCATCATTGATCCTTATAAATTACTTCTCCGGCTAAGCTGCCATTCTTTTAACTGGAATTGGTTCTCGACCAATCCAATTGTCATTGATTGTACCGTAAGGCTATTCAACTTATCCATCCCTACTCAGAGCATTGCTTCTGATTCCTTGATTTGGAAATCATACTTCCTTTGCATTTGACAATTGAGTTAGTCAGTTGTTTCTATAATCTGATCTCCTTGCAATCTTCTTCCTCTGGTTGAGTACCGATGCTCACGTCAGATCCCTTGTGGACCACCAGATCCTTTGTTGGATTTTATCTGACAACGCCCTTCTTATTCAATAACCTTGTGAGCCTTTCCTCTGATACATAATGCCTTTGGTAAATTGTATCCTCTGCTTTCTTAACCATGCTCTGTCTTCGAGCTTGAGTTAATTACTTCTAAAAGATTCTGGTATATGATTCTAAGAAGCCCCTATGGGTTGAACATATGCCTTCACTAAACCGTGTGAACCCGAAGGTTTTCGCGAATCATACTCTTCTGGTGCTACGCCAGATAAAATTTCAACACTGCAACTTCATCGAACGTGAGAAGTGAATGAAAGGTTATGCATTGGAGAAGTGGGAGTCGACCTTGAACTTGTGTTCATGCCCATGGACACGATGTAGATCTTATCATTAAAGCTTCTCTTAAATTAATTATTCCTTTGGAATAAGTTCATCTTATATCAGGGATCTGGCCTTTTGCAATCGTGGTTCCGACCATGTTCTCTTTTAAATACCATTTCTCGTACAAGTTTTAACACTTGTCTTCTGTAGAGCAATACCCCCGTCCAACCTCTACTTTGATATGTCATCGAGTATTACCCCCCTGGTATCTCGAGATTATCTTAGAACTGCATAACTTCTTATGAGTTCTTCATCAAGTGCTACCTTCCCACTGATTCCAATTTTCACGGGCTCTGAGTTATTAAACACTCAAAGACACCGATAACTGAACCGAGTCCGCTCTACGGTTCAATAACTCTTCAGTAAGCTTCTATAAGTACGAGTTTGTACCCGATCACGCCATTCCTAGCCTGTTTGGCTATATCATTGTCGTGATGATCTTAACTGTGCAACCCGGCCCTTATTCTCGGAGCACCAATTTGCGACGATAGCTAAGCTTACGTCGATTTTCCTCGTCATACCCTTTCACCTTAAACAACAAGCTTGAGTTCGAGTTTGTGTCGTACCCTTGGTTTCAATAACCTTTCACTTCATCATTACTTTGACTTGATGTCGTCGCCGATCGATTACATCTTCATGAACTCTCGCGACAAAGGTGTCGTGATCATCAACATTCTGAGCTCATCTAGGATATCAATTGAATTCATGATGAGAAATACCATCCTTGTCCCTCGATGATTTGAGTTATCATCGGCAACATTCTTGCCTTCCCCCCCCCCCAACACAAACTTGTTCACAACTTGTGTTGTACCTTAGTTTCCTTGCTATCCAGCAATTGTTCTTCTTTACCTTGGAAGTATTACCATCTTTGATGTCAAGAATGTTGTGAGGATTGCTCCACCACTTAAGAATTCTTGGTATAGTGATACTTCTCACCATCACCATTCTTTCTTGGTCCTCGTGTTGATTCCAACCGGGGTACCCACAAGTGAACGGTGTTGTTTGGATTATGCACTTCTAGCAACCCTATTGCTTTGAAGTTAATGATCGATAGTTCATTCTAAGTCCTTCGCTAATCGAATCACCATTCTGACATTGGTCGTGCAACCCAATCCACATTTCGGGCGCACCTTTCAACCAATGTTTAATTGTGTATGTTTTCCTCGAGCATACTTCCTTATATCATTTGATTTGGCAAATGTTATCTCCTTGTTCACTTAATGGTGGAAATCCATCTTTTGGGGAATCTCGGCGAATTGCCGTTGGGTTCACCAGACACCTCCTTGTCCTCTCCTTGGGTTAATGATGGACTCTTGTTAACGGAAATCACTTCATAGTTCATTTCCCCGAGAATCTTACAATGTCATTTCATCGATATGTGCCGCAGCTTTTCTTCTCGGACATCCTGAGTCTGAGGTATCCTGACACCAATCGGATCTGAATCTCGGTCAGATATGATGGTTGGAACATTTTTCAAGAGTTATGATGTTGATCCTTTGATGACCCGGTAACATGATGTCATGCCTAGCACCCCCCCTCGGCTGGAGGACCTATCACTATAGATTCCTTTTCAGCAAGGTTATCCGTTCATCCATGGGGAAATTGTAAGACTTATTCTACAAGTTATTCCTGATGGATCCTTCGTGTTTCCAAAGTTTGATCTTCACCTGAAGACCATGTCAATTCTATCTCGAAGCATGTCTATGGTACTCCAATTTTCAACAAGAACATTTGAAACCCAATGTTAAATGTTTCCTGCCCAATTATTCAAACACTGTTGAATGGGTAATGTCATGAAAATTTCTCTTCCCTAAAGGGGTTTTCTACGCTATACCCCGTCATGAATATCATGCGTTGCTTGCCTTGGGAAGGATATACCCCCTGATATATGTGTTTAAACACACTTTCCTTTTCATTGTTCTGTTTAATCTGATAATCTTGTTTTCCTTTCCATTGGTTGGTTTAATCTTTCTTGAGGTCTATATAATCTAAGCAGTATTATTCTCCTGCTTATGTAAACACCTCGGTGTACAACTCTGTCAGTAAGACCCTGTTGAAATTGTCGATAGCATTCCGGTCACCACCGATGGACGAGAACTTTGCCTATTGGTCCGCCTCGTTCAACGAGCAGGAAAATGGTTCTCTTCGTCCCTCGCCCTTGGTATCGATGTTGTTGCCGACATATCTGACAGGCTACCCTTTGATACGCCTTACTATCATGACCGTGCAAAATGTCGGCCCCCTTCCTACTTCAACCACATGGTGGGCCCATAACCCACAGTGCCACAGGATCGAAACCTGACTCTCCTGCACCCCCTCTTCCCAAGGTTGTTCCTCGCGTGTGGCCTCGTATGTAATTCACGGGCCACCGTCCCAAGTGATCTATTTTGGTAACAGACGCAATACTCAATCTCATTGCTCTGGACCCCTTTCGCATGTTGTTTCAGACATCGAACAATGGCCTATCCGTTTGAAACTTCTCATGGTACCTTCTTACTTTACTCTCGATATTTTCTTAAGTACAACTCGAGAGTAACTTCCTACCCCATTCCCTGAGTTATGTACCAGATAGTCAACCTGGTAAGGCCCGCCCTTCCCGAGTCTTCCCCCCATATCCTTTTCGTAAGTACGATGAAGATCCCGAAGAAAGGATGACGACTTCATCATTTTGACCTGAAGCAGAAGTATGAAGGCATCAATATATTGGATTGACCTCTTCGAGAAGAGCAAGCCAGATTGAGAAGACCCGCTATATTCGTTACCAAACCTTCCCCCCTTACTCCCCTCTTAAATCTCGGGACGAGATTTCTTGTAGTGGAGGAGAATTGTGACGTCCGGGTAATTAAGCTACAGTAATCCCCGCTAATGATGCCATGTCACCTCGGTTACTGTGGATAACTCGCGTTAGTTCGGAACCTAGTTCGAATTTCAAATTCAAAATCGAGCAAACAATAAAAATTTTCAAATATTTAAATTTAAATGTTCGGAGTGAACCAAATAATACATAGGTAATTATGGTGATGAAACCACATTTTTATAAAATGTTTAAATGCTCAAAGGAAAATAAAACAGCAGCAAAAGAAAGTAATTAAATGCCTTTTGTATTTTGTAAAATATTAAACTATTTTATTTAGCTGTCCAAATTAATGTGGCAGTGGTATATTTAGCATACCATATTTAGGTGTTGTTCTCACATTCTTCAAAATTGAAGTAAATTAATAATTTAATAAAACCGAAAGGAATAAATAAAAGAAAAGGAAAACAGAAAACAAGAAAAAAAAAGGAAGAACCC